>NC_053426.1:84591458-84891458 GCF_007990345.1 Gossypium hirsutum
ATGGTATTTGATGAATGTGTATATAATAATTAAACGTGTTATGTTTTGATTCCATATATGCAAATAGGTTATGATGCTTACTTTAGAAGGTACTTTTGGTCACTTTTGATAATGAATGAGAATGGTTTATTGGAATCACTTGATGGTTTGAGTTATGGAGCTACTTTAGGTTATAGGTTTATTAGGTTTTTGGAATTTGTAGTTGATGAATGTATTTAGTAAAGTTTGCATGATTAGGTAGGTTTTGGCAATTGATATTGAGGTGCCTTCTATGACATATTGTTGTTTGATCTTGGATTATTGATTTGGTCATTTTATGTAGGCTTTGGGTCATGTTTTAATGCCTTGATATTATGTATTAATACCTTTAGGTAGATGCATGGTTTGGTGTTGAAAATGGCTTGTTTTTGGGCAAATTCATGTCCATACGGCCTGGGACACGGGTGTGTGACTCAGTCGTGTGTGACACGGCCGTGTGTCCTTTGTAGGTTATAAAGCATGCATGTCAGCCTGTTACATGGCCTAGCACAAGGCATGGCACACAAGCGTGTGTGGTTATTTTGAGAGTTACACGGCCTAGTACACAGGTGTGTGGCTTGGCTGTGTGACATAACTCAAAGAGTTACACGAGTGAGGACACAGGCTAAGACATGGTCATGTGTCTCTCTTTCGATTGTTACATGACTTGAGACACAACAGTTTGTCTTAGTCATGTGAGTCACATGGCCATGTGACCCTACAATCAAATATTTCTAACTTTTTCTTATACTTTTTTATTATTTTCGATTTGATCCCAAATTGTTCTTAGGTATTTTTAGGGCCTTGAGGCCTCGATCAAAGGATGTTATGTATGTGATTGAATGTATTAGATTGTGTTTACAATAATGTATGAAATGAATGTTTTAAATTTATGTTTCTATGGTAATGCTCCATAACCTGTTCTGGCGACAGATTCAGGATAGAGGTATTACATTTAGTGGTATTAGAGCTACGATTTAGTCAATTATACGACTAATGTAGGGGAGTAAAGTTTAGTATATACATGCCACATATAACCTATGATAGTGTGATGCTCTTGATGTGTTCTAACATTGTATTTTCTTATACATTCAAGATGTTAGCTGAATTAAACTAAGCTATAGTTAATGAAGCTGAAAGTAATGTTCAAGCTTCGAATCTTGAAGTAAGTAATAGTGCCTCTACTCTACAATTCGTTGGTGATGAGATGAGAAATTTATTTCTTAGACTAATGAACCAATGGTTCAAAGAGTTCAAGCAAGCAAATTTTGCAACTCTTCCACCTCCATCCCCTATTGTGCCTCCTCTGGCACCCATGAATACTCAAAACCTGTACCAATGACGATTACCTGAGTCTCAATAGATAAATTCAAAAATGTAGAGCGAAAAATTTAGAGGTACGGTAGATGATGATCCTTGAAAAGCTAAGTATTGGCTAATGAATACAAAGAAAGTTTTGTGAAATTATAGAGAGTGCAGTATCCTAGAAGATAAGGTGTACTATGTGGGATCTTTGGCCGAGTTCAAATGACGTGTTAATTGGACTTCTTTCGAAGATTCAAGAAAGTAGTTAGCTGTTGTCATAATCGGTATAAAGGTTCCGAGTTAATAAGGATTTCATGTGAGTATAACGTGATTTGTGAATAAGAAGTATGTTTGTATATCTATCATGAGGAAATGTGTATAGTTGGAAGATGATTTGAATGATGTATTTAGTTGTAGCACATTAAAGTTACGAATTCAAAATTTAGAGCGACTCAAAAAGTTGAAGGAATTGTTAAAGTGAACATAGTCGATTTGAAATTTTGAGATTATAGAAAAGAGGGTCATTCCAGCATGCTTAAACGTCTTTATTGAAGAAATTTAGAAATGACACAAGTTTATCAGCTGTCTTCAGAGTTGTTGGTAGAGAAAAACTGAGGTAAAGCAATTTCAGCAGTATTCATACGGTAGTATTGGAAGTGTAAGAATGTTGAGAGATCGTCTATGTGTGAATGCAATAAAGACATTTAGTGAGTGTCATCAAATCGGAGCTTGTTCTTTTGGGTCTCCAGACCATTTCTTTGTAACTGTCTGAAACCAAAATGATTTGAAATCAATCAAATAAGCCTAAAGCAACTTCTAGAGGGGTAGACGACCTGGAACGTTAGAAATGCTACTCCCGATCGAGGAAAGAATAGCAAGATGAATGAACAGTCTGAAGCAAGAACACCAGCTATGGCCTATGCAATCTGAGCTAGAGGGGAAGCTACTGCTCTAATGTGATTGCAAGTTACTTTTTCTCCTTTTGTATTGATGTATATGCATTGATTGATCTTAGATCAACTCATTCGTATATATGCACTACATTAGTAGACAAAAGAAATACCTGTGGATTCACTGAATATACTGTCGAAGTGACAAATCCCTGGTCAGCCTATTCTAGTTAATCATTATGTAGATGATGTCCACTGAAAATTAGGGGTTACAATTTCCTTCAGTTTGATGTTGTTACCCTCTGATAAGTTTGATGTGATTTGGGTATGGACTAGTTACTCAGCATGATGTTATTGTGAATGTAGAAGAGAACATATTGTTTTAAAATGTAAGGATGGTAAATGATCCAAATTGAGTTAGGTAGATTGGATGGTACATCTAATATAAATAAGCTATGACGGCACAAAAATGTTAAAAGGCTTTGAAGCATATCCCACTTATATAGTGATTCCATGGTTTTAAATTGAAGCTAGAATCGACTCCAGTGGTATTGAGTATAAGATGTATTTCTAGAAGAGTTACCAGGGTTACCGTCAATCAGAGAGGTTGAGTTTGCTATTGAATTAATGCCAAGAGCATCTCTAATATCGATAGCCCCATATAGAATGGCACCTACAAAATTGAAAGAGTTGAAAGCTTAGTTACAAGAGTTGACAAATAGAGGCTTTGCTCAGCCCAATTTTTCTCTTTGGAATGCTCCTGTGTTATTGTTAAGAAAAAAGACGGATCTATGCAACTATGTATAGATTATTGATAACTCAACAAAGTCACAATCAAGAACAAGTATGCATTGCCATGTATTGATGATCTATTTGACAGTTGAAAGGTGCGACAGTATTCTCAAAGATCAATCTTTGTTCTGGTTATTATCAATTACGAGTTAAAAACTCAGATGTGCCAGAAACCACATTCTAAACCAGGTAAGGACATTATGGGTTTCTTATGATGTCATTTGGTTGACTAATGCACTTACTAATTTATGGATTTGATGAATAGAATATTCAGACTGTATTGAGACAGATTTTATTGTGTTCATTGCTGACATTTTGATCTATTCATGCGATGTAATAGTGCATGCCCAGCCTTTGACAACTATTCGTAAACCTTATGCAAAAAACAACTATCACTAAGTTCAACAAATGTGAGTTCTGGCTTGAAGAAGTTAGATTTTTGGGACATGTGTATCAGCAGATGGCATTAGAGTTGATTCGAACAAATTTCAGCTGAGTAGATTGGAAGCCTTCGAGAAATGTATCTGAAGTCAAATTTTTTTGGTTTAGCTAGATATTACAGAAGATTGGTCAAGGGATTTCGATGATTGTTGTACCATTGATGAAACTGTTGCAAAAGATGTTAAATTTAAATGATCCAAGAAATGTCAGTAACGTTTAATCAGTTGAAAGCTTGTTAACCGAGGGTTGCTTTAGCCAGAGTTTAGTAAAGAATTTTTGGTTTACAATGATGCTTCATGAATAGTTTAGGCTGTGTTTGAGGCAAGAAGCAAAGTGATAGTGTATGCTTCTAGACAGTTGAAACCGCATGAGAAGAATTATCTAACCAATGATTTAGAGCTTGCAGCTATGTGTTTGCTTTGAAGATTTGACGACACCATTTGTACGGATAAAATGTCATAACTTCACAGATCATAAAAGCCTGAAGTATTTGATGTCGCAAAAAGATATGAATTTGAGATAGTACAGATGGCTTGAATATTGAAAGATTATGACTTCATCATTGATTATCATCTAGGAAAGGCTAACATTGTTGCTGATGCATTGCGTAGAAAATCTTTATGTATTTGAAGCTTTGAAAACACGACTAATGTTGAGTAATGATGGTTTAATTTAGCTGAATTAAAAGCTAAATCGACGTTTCTACACAGATTTGTGAAGCTAAGAAATGTGATGATGTTCTGTTAGCTAAACAGAAACAGATTGAAATGACACCTGATTAGATTTCCATGGGGTTCAGATGATAGTTGTACTTTAAAGGCAAAACTTGTGTCCGAGAAAGTTGATCTCATTAAGCAAATTTTACAGGAAGCTCATAGTAGTAGCTTGTTGATTCATCCTTGTAACAATAAAATGTACGACGATTTGAAACAGATGCATTGGTGGCCAGGTATGAAACGAGAGATTTCTGAGTTCCTATCGAAATGTTTGGTTTTTCAGCAAGTTAAAGCCAATGATCAGGTACCTTCTGGTTGTTACAACTAGTGATGATTCCAAAATAGAAAAAGAACGTGTCATGATGGAATTTGTATTGGGATTACCTCTATCTCCGAGAAAGAATATGTTGTGTGGTTATCGTGATCATTTGATGAAATCAACATTTTATTCTAATGCATACAGATTTTTCACTCGAGAGATTGGCAAGTGTATTGCCGAGATCGTTCGGTGCATGTCTGCCACCTTTTATTATTTTTAACAGAGATCCAATTTACATCTCGATTCTAGAGTAGGTTACACGAAGGTCTAGGTACTTGATTGCATTTTAGTTCAGCATTTCAACCCCAGACAGATTGTCAATTTGAGTGAGTGATTCTGATACTCAATTTATACTACGATGTTGTTTTGGAGTTGAAGGTAACTGGGAGAGATTTCTACCGTTAGTTGAATTTGCATACAATAACAGTTATCAGTCGAGCATTAAGATGGCACCATACGATGCTTTGTATGGTCAAAAGTGTTGAACTCCATTATACTAGACCGATCTCAGTAAGAAAAAGCTTTTGGGTGTTGATTAGATACGGGAAACTGAAGAAAAGGTCGAAAGTGATACGTGGCATTCTGAAAGTGGCTTTGGGATCGACAAAAGTCTTACACGATTTGATAAGAAAAGACATTGGAATTTCAAGTCAGCGACAAAGTGTTTTTGAAAGTTTCACCTTGGAAGAAAGTCTTTCGATTCGGACGAAAAGGAAAGCTTAGTCTGTGGTTTGTCGGGCTGTATGAGATCATTGAGAGAATTGGTCCAGTAGCTTATAGATTAGCTTTACCTTCAGAGTTAGAAAAGATTCATAATGTATTTCACGTATCAATGTTATGACGATATCAATCAGACCCTTCACACGTGATTCACCTGTGATGTTGAATACAACTAGATAGACTTATAGTGAATAACTGATCAGAATTCTGGCTCGAGAGGTTAAATAATTGAGAAATAAAACTATAGCTTTAGTTAAAGTTCTCTGGAAAAGTCACGGAATAGAATAGGCTACCTGGGAACTGGAAGAAGCAATGAAAGTGCAATACCCAAATCTTTTTCAGGTAAGATTTCGGGGACGAAAATTTCTTTACGGGGAGAGTTGTAATAGCCCATTTTAGTGAAAGCAAAAGAGTGCTTTGATAACAGAAAGACGACAAGTAAATTATTATTTATTATTCATTAATGTCTATGGGACATTAGTAAGGTTGTACTAAAATTTCGTTAAGAAATTTTGACGTTGCATGCTTAATTACGTAAAAAGGTCTAAATCGTAAAAGTGCAAAAGTAGAGTTTATTAATTAAATGTGTCAAATAGCTATGGAATTTAATCTAAGGAATGGATAGTAAATAGACCAATTAAAGGGTTAGTGGACATTCATGAATAAGGTATAATGTAATTTGAATGATTTAAATGTTGAAAGGGTAGCTTAATATAACTAGCTCGGGGATCAAATTGCAAAACTGTTAAAGATTTAGGGTTTTACCTGAATGCACTTGTGTGATCTTGATGTTTAAAGAAATATTAGAAGTCTTTTTTTTTATAAATAAACTAATTTTTAAAGTGAATTTGATGAAAATTGTGTGTAAGGACTTATTTTATGGAAATGATAGAAGTTTGTAACACCCCAAACCCGGCCCAGACGTTACGACCAAGCCTGCGGTTCACATTGGAATATGTTTTGAAAACGTAGTTCTGTTGGAAAAATTCTATTTGTAATCAATCTTGTTGTGGTGAAAAGCTATCTTATCTTGTTCCTTGTTAATTTACAGTTTGTTTAACAAAACAAGTGTCATATTAAGTTGTTATTACATTTAAAAACATTGTTCATTGTGGAAGCTTTTAAAACGAGTTGCAGAACGTGGTAGTTGAAAATCATTGTTTTCTAGAAAGCTGAGTCCTACTGCTAACAGATATAAACCAATTTACATAAATCCGCAATTAAAAATAAAAACTTAAGGCGGCCTTATTACATAAAATTTACCCAATTAAAACTACTTTTACGAAAAAGTCAAATACGAAACGTAAACAGTGGTGTGGCCATCTCCAAGTCCCTCACAGCACTGACCCACCTAAGGATTACCTGCATAGATAAGCAGAAGAGTTATGAAAACTCAGTGAGTAATCCCTATTTATCACAGTAAATATGCAGTGCAAAATAGTCTAGGACTAAGCCCTTATCAGTGGCAATATTAGTGTGGGCCTTAGCCCATTACGTAATAGTATCAATGTCCAAATAGGAAACCTACCCATCCATCCTCTACACTCCACTCCGACCAACCCTACACTCCATGGGGATAAAATCGACCACCTATCCCTACACTCCAGAATAGCACCGGTTGTGGCACTAATTATTATATGCAACAGAGTTGCCATTATAGTACACTTCTCCAATATATCAACCCCACCCCATGCAACATGTCATGTCATAATATATACGGTATGCAAATATCATGCTCGAATACAGTAAATACAGCATAGGGATATATCAGTCATTTACCTCTAGGGTATAACAGTCATTTCATCAACATGGGTCTAAGTGTATTTACCAACCCATCAGTAGGCCCACAGTCGTCTTAGGCAATCCATGCTGTAACACCCCAATCCCGGCCTAGACGTTAGCCAAATCTGGCGTGTCACATTGAAGTGTTTTCGAAAACAATATTCCATTTAAACCTCTTGCCATTTTAAAACTTGTGAAAACCTTAGTTTCTGTTGGCTATGCAAAACGTGGTTTGCTGGAAAGTTTCTATTAAAACGGTGTTTGTTGTGGAAGCTTAATTTAAAATAGTCCACTTACGGAAACATGATGTTTAAAGTTAAGTTGCGAAACGTAGTGTTTTGAAAAAAGTTACTAATTTGGAAACCGCGATCTACTTCTAACAAATATCAAACATAGTAAATAAATCTGAAAGTTTAAAATAGAACCAGAGAGGCCTTATTACAAACCAAACCGAAATTTAAGTATTGAGAAGAAAATAAACGTAGTAGATAACAAAAAGCAGCTATGTGCCATTTTTGAGTCCCTCGCAGCACCGATATCCTCCTAATGTAAGGGATTATCTGCATAGTTAAAAACGGGGTGAATTACGAAACTCAGTGGTAATCCCCTAGCATCCAAACAGTCAGTAAAAATAGAATTTAGAACCAATCTGGGCTTGAGCCCTATTCCGTAACAAAACAGTCCAGTCAAAATATATGTGGGCCAAAGCTGATTCATTAGCTTGGTCTCAACCCATCACAGTATCAATTAAGCCTAACCCATCTTAGAATCAATATCAGTTGGGCCTAGCCCATATCAGAACCAATATCAGTTGGGCCTAGCCCTTTCAATTCAAACCTATAGGAATAATGCATGATAACCCATCCAACCCTGCACTGCCTCCGGGGAATAAATCACCCACGCCATCCCAACACTTATAGTGTAGCACCGGTTGCGGCACTAACTAGAGTCGCAGCAAACTGCTAATATCAGAATATGTGGCATAGCCACCAATACGGTTTCTTCCTCCATAACAATATCCCAATCCAAAGCAGTATGTTATGTATGCAGAATGTCATGCACAAAATTAGTCATACAAATCACAGACAATCAGTCATTTACCGTCGAGAGGCAAAATAGTCACATTACCGTTTAGGGGTATTTTGTCATTTTATTAATTTTGGGGTCCCAGTACAGATACGACCTCATAGATGGTTTTTCGTCACCTCGAGCCACTCAAGTAACCTAGATGGTCAAAACGGTGTAAATGGGCCCAAGGCCCATTATTCGGCCCAAGTGGCCCACACACTCGTGTAGCCCATTAGCTAAATTTTAGTCACGGCTATGTGAACACCGTAGCCCAGTTCATAATTTGTCACTTACCGCAGATTATATCCGTGTGGGGCCCACGAGCCCATTGGCCACATGACCCATTTTGGCCTATCGAGGCCCAGAACAGCCCTAGTACACGAGAATGCTCGTGGTGGCCTCCACAACCTATCGCCATGCTTTGTGGGTTCGAATCACCCCACATGCGTCGCACGCTCGTGAGGCCTCGAATGTCGACATTTCGGCATTTCAACTTTTCAGCTTTGTCGAATCATAGTTTAATAGGGGTGTGATTACACACCTCTTTGGCTTTGACAGTAATTGAATGGTGAACAATTACACACCTGGTTGCAAAGGTCGATACGAGTCTACGAGCAGTACAGCCTTCAAGTAAACACGGTAAATAATAAGTCTATATTCAATAAGGTTAATACCCTCTGGCAACTCTAATCCAGCTGTAGCTATACCTACCGCGACAATACGAAGATGGTTTGTCTGCCTTAACCGCAGTTAGGATGAACTTCTAGATCCTGATGAACCTGCATTACGACTGCATCATGTTAACCCATACATATATCGAATATAATGAACAAGTGAGACCATTTACCGAAACGTGGAACTTAAAGGTGGTAACAGTATTCGGCCTACACTAACACCCTGTTAGAAATGACAGACAAGATGGTTAGAGGAGAGTGCTAAAACGATAAAGAAAAGAAGGAAAGGATAACTGAGCATCCAAAGCAGTAGTGACTGCACGCACCCGATACGGCCCATTACCTTAATCAACGCAGGGAGATTCAGCTACGAGTGAGAAGAGCAAATAGAAATCGGCCCAAGTATTCGAATGGAAAAAGAAGAGAAGATGAAATCGGTTAAGAGGGATTGGTTGCAAAAGGAAAGGGAGAAGAGAGGGAAAAAAGTTTGGCTAATACCTTGAACACTAGGGAAAAGAAAGTGATGGAGAAAGGAAATTTTTGTCCAACAAAAGTACCCTACCGCAGGATAAAATCAAAGTAAGTTAATCCAAAATGTACCCGAAAGGCCACTACCAATTTCAGCTACCACACAAAAACAGTAGCAGAAGAGGAGCAGAAAGAGAAAAGTCATCGGTAAAGGCAAGAAGTAACCTATTCTGCACCTAGTGCCTAAAACCAATTATGGCATATAGAGAATCCCATTTCGGGAGACAACTCCCACTCTCGTCAAAACTCTCCTTTGACCAATTCAAACTCCATTCAAACTCTCCAAATTTGAAATCCATGATTTCTCCACCCAATTCTCTTCCATGTCCATAACAGCCATTATCATATCCCTTGATTTTCTCCCCTGACCAAGTCCACAACCACCTCAGCAGAATTTCAATCCAACTCTACCTCTCTCACTCATGTGAATAAAATAAATGTACCTTACAAATCATGGGATTCAAACTCAAGATCCCTTCCATCATAATGACGCCACAACCACTAGACCACATGCTTCCTTGTGATAAATTTTAACCACTAATATTTATAAGGCCTGCAAGCTAAAGTCAAGGTTCACTTAAGGGAAAAACTAAAATTTTACTAAAGCCTAGATTTGAACCCAGGACTTCTCAGACATCCCCAAACACACCAAAATCATTTTAGCCATTAAAGCAAACATGCAATTTGTGTCACTTTCTTGCTCAACTAAAATATTTATAAACCGCCTACTAACAGATCCCCCGCTCAAGGCCCAATACTTCTAGGCCCAGAATTCGAGTTGTTACATATGCGACCTTAACAATCAAACAGTGGAAATGGGCCTAAAGCCCATAATACGGCCCATGTGGGGCCACACACTCGTGTGACCCATTAAACCCAAAAATGACCTTGGTCTTGTGATCTACACAACCTGGCCCACAAACTCCACACGTCTGTGTGGTTTACCCATGTAGGCCCATGAGCCTGTAGGGCCTACACAGCCCATTTCGGTCCAACGTGGCCTGAAACAACCTAAACCCACGAAATCACTCGTGTGCTCTATAATCGCATGCTCATGCTTTGTGTTTAGATGACACACGAGCGAATACACGCCCGTGTGGCATCGATGGTACCAGTTTTCGGCTTTTGCTATTTCACAATTAAAGTAGTGTGATTACACAACTGGTTGCGAAAATGCGTTTACTGGCCCACGAGTCCAAGAACTAACACAATCAAAACTTCAGTTAGACACTAATAAACAAATTGCAAGTGGCCCTAGCCAACACTTGCTCACAATATACCTATCGCCCACCTTCCTTGATTACCCAAGCACCATTGCAAGCAATCGCTTCCAATCCTTAGAGATACCTGCAACCTAAATACTACTTGTAAACTACTACCATACACACAATCCACTAACCAAGTGTATAGTGTATTACCAAAAACAAAACCCAATAATGAAGAACAATAGTATTCGGCCAACACCCAAAGCACCTCTTAAATCTGAGGCACGAGATGAAACAATCTTACTTCCTAGCAGCAAACATCAGAAAAGAGATGTGTTAGACAAATATTATTTGGCAGGAGAAAGAAGGCTAGCAACTGAACCCTCAACCAAAAAAGGAATAATCAGCAACGAAAGAGAAAAGAGAGAAATAAAGCCATGAGAAGAGTGAAAGAGCCTTACGTTAGAATCCGATTGTTCACAGAACAACTGCAGTAGCTGAAACACAAAAGGGGGAGAATTGCAGTAACCAGTCGAAGTATTATGATAAAAGGATGTCACAAAAAGAGGAGAAAAGGAAGGGCATACAGCATGAACAAAATACCAAAGATGAAACGAGAAATTGTTGGAGAAGGAAACAAAGAAGAGAAAAGAAGAGTCAGTATTTAGTCACACAGAAGTAGATGAAGGGAAAAGAGAATGGAGTAGTTCAGCCAAGGTTTAGAAGACAGAAAAAGAGGAGAAAATCGACAATGGAAAAGGTCCATGAACTCACCACCCAAAAGCACCAAAGCAATAGGAAAAACACGGCAAGGACCCCTGAACACCAATCCGTTTTCCCAAACACCAAACACCAAAAGCTAAGACTCCCCAAACCGAACCCCAATATTGGCATGTAAATATTTAGGTTAAAACTAGCCATTGGAATGGCTTATGATGAACGTGTTTTGATATGTATTAATGGGTCTATAACATGTTTGTTGTGTGCTTAAATGGTTGAATGATAGAAAAAATGTATTGATGATTAATTCTAGCATATTTGGTAAAATATGCATATAGGTGAATTTGATAAGTTAAGTAAGTTTTGTATGTTTGATTACATTATGGTAAAGTGTTATTTGAGGTGCTTAAGAGCATATTGGTTGTACATGATATTATGTCGTGCATGAGACTTGATTTTGTCTTGAATTAATTGATTAAAAATGACTTGTGAATATGTTAAAGTATTGGTGTAAGAGGAAGACAAATTGGGTAAGGATGTGGCTTGGAAAACAGCCTATTTTTGCCACAGGGTAGAGACACGGAAGTGTGTCTCAGCCGTGTGTGACACACGGCCTAGCACATAGGCATATGGCTTGGCCGTGTGACCCCTGCACCTACACACGGTCTACCTCTACACCTTTCGACCCGCCTAAATCATCTATAGAGAAACCTTCTACACTGGAGTTAAAACCTTTACCGTAACATTTAAAGTATGTATATTTGGGTGACAATAGTACTTCGTCGATAGTAATTTCTGTGGAACTGACACATAAGTAAGAGGCAAGGTTGTTTGAAGTTCTTCAGCAATTTAAGAGACCATTGGAATGGACCCTAGCTGATATAAAGGGAGTTAGTCTTACATTCTGCATGCATAATATTTGTTGGAGGATTGTCCGAGCAATTCCATTGAACAGTAGCAAAGGCTGAATCTAATCATGAAAGAATTCATCAAGAAAGTGATTATTAAGTGACTTAATGCTAACATCATTTACTTGATTTTAGATAGCTCATGTGTGATTCTTATACAATGTGTACCCAAGAAAGGAGGTGTCACAGTGGTAACTAAATATAACAATGAGCTCATACCAACTCGTACTATCACTGAATGGAGAGTATGTATGGAATACTACAAGCTTTACAAGGTAATGGGGAAGGATCATTTTCCCTTACCATTTATTGATCAGACGTTGGATAGGTTAGTTGGGAAAGCTTTCTAATATTTTTTTGGATGGTTATTCAAGATATAATTAGATTGCCACAGCCCTCAATAACCAAGATAAGACAACTTCCACATGTCCATTTGGTACTTTCATGTTCAGATGGATGTCATTCGGGTTATGTAATGCCCCAACAACTTTTCAATGTTGTATGATGGCCATATTCTCTAACATGGTGGAAAAATTTCTTAAAGTCTTTATGGATGATTTTTCTGTGTTCAGGAATGATTATGAAGATTGGTTGAAAAAATTAGAATTGGTTTTGTGCCACTGTGATGAAACGAATCTTGTTTTAAATTGGGAGAAATGCCAATTCATGGTTCGTGAAGGAACTGTCCTGGGGCATAGGATATCACAAAGAGGAATTCAAGTGGATAGAGCAAATATTGAACTGATAGAGAAATTGCCACCTCCCACCAATGTCAAGGATATCAGAAGTTTTTTGGGTCATGCAAAATTTTATAGAAGATTCCTTAAGGATTTTCGAAGATATCTAAACCCTTGTGCACTTTGTTGGAGCAAAATGGACCTTTCAATTTTGATGAACAGTGTTTGGTAGCCTTTGAAAAGTTAAGGAAAAAACTCATAACAACACCAATTGTAGTAGCTCCAGATTGGACACTACCTTTGAACTCATGTGTGACGCCAATGATTATGTTGTGGGAGTCATGTTGGGGCAAAGGAAAGACAAAATATTACTAGTAATATACTATGCTAGCAAAACTTTATCAGAAGTGTAGCTTAACTACATCACCACAGAAAATGAGTTATTGGTTATGGTGTTCACGTTCAATAAGTTTTGTTTATATCTAGTTGGTATAAAGGTCATAGTCTACACAGATTACTCTACTATTAAGTATCTAATAAGTAAGAAAGATACTAAGCTAAGGTTGATTAGGTGGATACTATTGCTACAAGAGCTTGACTTAGGAATTAGAGATTGGAAAGGGATTGAGAATTAAGTGGTTGATCACTTGTCAAGGATAGAATCTGGAAGTGAAGGTAGTCATGATACACTTATTAAAGAAGAATTCCCAGACAAACAGCTGTTAGTTGCCATGATATTACCTTAGTATGCTGACAGAGTAAACTATTTAGTAAGTGGTGTGTTGCCACACAATCTCAACAGTCAGAGAAGACGAAATTTCTTCACGATACCAAAAACTATTATTGGGATGAACCTTTCTTTTTAAAATTTGTGTTGATCAAATAATTAGGAAATGTGTCCCTGATGATGAAATACATAACATTCTACAACATTGTCATTCAGCTTTATACGGAGAACATTTTTGAGGGATGGGGACTACTGCCAAAGTACTTCAGTCAGGATTTTATTAGCCATGTTTGTTCAAGGATGCTTATGAATTCTATTAGTCTTGTGACTGTCGCCAGAGGACAGGGAATCTATCTAGGAGACACAAAATTCCATTTCAAATTATACTAGAGATTGAGTTGTTTTATATATATGGAATAGAATTTATGGGTGCATTTCAATCGTCAGTGGGCAAGGTGTGCATACTGTTAGCAGTGGATTATGTCTCTAAATGGGTTGAGGTTGTTGCTCTTCCTACCAATGATACAAGGTTAATAATGAAGTTATTACATAAGAACATTTTTACAAGATTTGATACACCTAGATCCATTATTAGTGATGAGGGGTCTCATTTTGACTGCAAGTTGGTGGCCAATGATATAGGGTGAAGAGGTTCGGCCATGCATGTAACTAGGCTAAGGTATGTTTGATGATGTTCCATGAGATGCATGCATGTTTTAGTTGTTAGCTTGAGTTCTACCTAGCCCATGGTCTAAATCTTGCTATGTGATGGAAATGACACTCGGCCATGGATGCATCATTCTTGCTTGGTGTTGATGTTGTGTTGGTGAGATATCAAGTTATTTTTGTGAGCAAGTTGAGATTTGAATTTTTGGAATGAGTAAGGTTTTCGGCTATGGTAAATATAAGGGTGATGGATGTTGTGTCATGCTAAATCTAGATGAACAATGTTAGTGCTTATATCTCGATATTCATGAGTTTCTTTCTTGGTTTTACCTCAAACCCATGAAGTATTTTAATTGGTGTTGTTAGAGGTTTCGGTCATGGGATTATAAGCTTGTTAGTTTTGATGATGAAATTTATGCCTTGCAAGGGTAAATGGTGTCTTGATGCATTCGGCCATGGTAGAAAGTAGATGTGAAATGGTAGTAAGATAAAATGCAAAATGTTAGTATTTGATTACTAGTGTATAAATGCGTATTAGCTGAGTTTTGAATTTGAAACGAAACGGTATATAACCAATACAAGTAACCATACATGTGGGAAGTATTAAGCATATAATTGGCCTCAACATATACATGCATACTCGGCCACATGAGAAGATTAGTGTTGCATGCATTCGGTTAGAGGCAAGCATATTGATTCCTTTATCTTGGTTAGGACAATCGGCTAAAAGGGAGTGTGGGTTAATATGTTGAGTTGATGCATGATTTCACATGTATGTGACTTTAATGTCTAATGTATAAATATGGGCTAAGTGCCTTGTGTTCCTCTTTTCGATGCTCAAATGATTAAATCAATTTATTTGTTTAATTAAGCTCAAGAGCAAAGGGGATCTAAATCCGACAAAGGGAAGGAAAAAGTGGTCGAATAGCCATCGAAATCGTTCGACAACATCCGAGGTAAGTTCTTGAGTAATAGAGCTTAAATTATGATTTGATTAGATCATGTTTTAAGTAGATCAAAATCATGCTCTTTGTGTGTGGCTATTGAGCCGAAATTGCACGAGTGATAAGTATCTTGTGTTTGAGTTTTTCTAATGAAAATGAAATACGAATGTGTCATGATTTATTGTTAAATGTGCATGGTTATTCGAATGATGTCCGGGCTAAGTCCCGAAGGCTTTGTGCTAAGTGACCATATCCGGACTAAGATCCGAAGGCATTTGTGCGAGTTACTAATTCCAGGCTAAGCCCGAAGGCATTGGTGCGAGTTACTAAATCCGGGTTAAGCCCCGAAGGCATTTGTGCGAGTTACTATAACCGGGCTATGTCCCGAAGGCATTTGAACGAGTAGCTATATCCTGTTAAATTTCGAAGGTACGTGATTCGGGAATGAACGATCTTGCTGTAAAAATTTCAGTTAATACGCTTGTAACATCCCAACATTGAGGTATGTTTCGTATGTGCTTTGAATTAGTTGAGCCCTTACAAATAAGTATTCGCTCAGTTGATAAATGAGCTACCGGCCTTTGGCTAAGTTGATCTTTGTGTATGAATATAAGGGTTGGTAATGTGAAGTAAGTATGATATTGAAAATTTGTGCATATGAAATTATCTGTTTAGCTACATGAATGCTATACTTTGGTTGTGTCTAAATTCTTTGCTCAAAACTTACTAAGCATTTAATGCTTCCTTCGTTTCTTTGATTCTCTGTTTTATAGATTTTGGTTCTTCAGCTATCGGACTCGGGATTTTGAAGTCGAAGTCGCCCACACTATCAAAGCTCCTTTTGGTATACTTTTGGTTGAACTTTGAAATGGCATGTATAGGACCACCCTTTTGTTGTTGGTCATGAACCCTTCGGTATTGTGTAAATTTGGATAGCCATGCGAAAATGGCTTAAATATACTTTGATCATAGCATTATAATCATTTTGTATGTTGCCCGTCGAGAGGTATGGAAATGTTGGCAACGGTTAGCCATGGGAATGGTTATTCATGATCACTTTTGATATATGTATGACAAACTCTAGTTGATCCATGAAGGATCATGAAATAGGTAAAGTTTACCTTAAAAATAGATGCTGGCAGCAGCAGAGATGTGGATGTGAAAAATCACTAAAAATAGTAGGAATGGAATTAAATAGTGAATAAATTATGTAATCGAACCTTGATGAATCTATTTTCATAGTAAAGTAACGAAACGTTAATATGAACAGTATATTATGAGATGTTAAAGTTTTCGTGAGACAGGGCCAGAACGGTTTCTGGATCCCTTGATCTGACTTTGGAAATTCATTATAAATTAACCAGAGACATTTAGAAGTCATGCCATATATGTATAGATTCCTTTTTGAGTTTAGTTTCTATAGAAACAAACGGCATTAGTATTGAAGCCCTGTACAGGGAGATATCCAGGTCATAATGCATGAAGGCCTGTGTAGTCGCACCCTGTAACAGGGGAGACTTTAACTAATAAACTGTAGTAATTGGCCCAACCAAAAATTCTAGAAACAAATCTGTAGATGGACATATAAGTCTAGTTTCAGAGAAAAATTACGAAACTGATTTTCGATTTTTGGAACTCAAGATATGATTTTTAAAGTGACAATGAAGCAGTTGGCCAATTGCCTGGAAATTTTTAAAATGGACTGTGAAAATGAGTGGTTTAAGCCGTTAACCCCTCGTGTCCGACTCCGGCAGCGGTCTCGGGTGCGGGGCGTTACAATTAAATTGGTATCAGAGCGACGGTTTAGTCGATTCTAGGACTATCGTAATACGTTGGGTCTAGCTATACATGCCATTATGTGATTTATTTGATAGTGTGGTGATTTCTGACAATTGAAATGTGTTTATTTATAGTAATGGATCCCGATCCCGACCGAGAGCTAGCTGATGATCTTCAGAGTGTAGCGCCTGCTCCCGCATAAGGGACAACGCCGGCGGACTCTCAACCTAATGCTAGTAATCCGAATGATGAAGCTAGACAAGCTTTCTATAGCGTGATGAATGATTGGTTCAACCAATACATTCGAACTAATACGGCTGTTCCACAACCTCCATTCCCGACAAACACAACCCCCGCACCTACCATACTTCCGGTATCTGACCAAATAAGGTCAAATAAGCCCCCAGTTGACAGAATTCGAAAACATGGGGCTACTGAATTTAAGGCTACGGATAGTGATGATGCCGAGCAAGCTGAATTTTGGTTGGACAACACTATTCGGGTACTCGATTAGCTATCTTGCACACCCGATGAGTGCCTAAAGTGTGCTATCTCCTTGCTACGTGATTCTGCCTACTATTGGTAGAATACGTTGACTTCTGTTGTGCCTAGAGAGCAAGTAACTTGGGAGTTTTTCCAAACCGAGTTTCGGAAAAAGTATATCAGTCAGAGATTTATAGATCAAAAACGGAAGGAATTTCTTGAACTTAAACAAGGTTCCATGTCGGTTACCGACTATGAACGAAAGTTTGTAAGGCTTAGCCGGTACGCACGAGAATGCATTTCCTCAGAAGCCGTAATGTGTAAACATTTCGAGGATGGATTGAATAATGATATAAAGCTGTATGTTGGCATTTTGGAAATCCGAGAATTTGTGGCACTTGTCGAGCGAGCTTGCAAAGCCGAGGAGCTCAGTATGGAGAAAAGAAAAGCTGAGGCGGGAGCAAGGGAGTTTCGTAAGAGGTCTTCGGGGAAGCCCTTCCTACAGTCATCGAAGAAATTTAGAGATGGCTTAGGCCGGTCTAGAGAGACTTCGGGCTTTTCTAGACGAGATCGCGATCGACCCCTTTCGAGTGCACGAGTCACTTCGGTCGCCAGTGTGGGAAATGATCGTCGAGATAGAACGGAGTGCCAGTATTGTGGCAAATGGCATTCTGGAAGTTGTAGATTCCATGACCGCTCCTACTACAAGTGCGGGTCAGTTGACCACTTTATCAAAGATTGCCCGAGATTGTCTGAACAGAATGTAAATCAGAGTGGGAAATCGAGTGCTACCACTGCTCGAGGTAGACCATCTAGAAACACGGGAAATGCTAGTGGTGGTCAGAGAGGATCTACAGATGCTGCGACCAGACCTGAGGCTCGTGCTCCTGCTAGGGCTTATGCTATACGCGCACGCGAGGATGCTTCCTCGCCAGATGTTATTACCGGTACTTTTACTCTCTTTGATACTAATGTGATTGCTTTGATTGACCCTGGTTCTACTCATTCTTATATATGCGAAACCTTAGCATCCAGTAAGACTTTACCTATTGAGTCTACTGAGTTCGTAATTCGGGTGTCAAATCCCTTGGGTCGTTACGTGCTTGTCGACAAAGTGTGTAAGAAATGCCCCCTAGTAATTCGAGATTCCTGTTTTTCGGCGGACTTGGTGCTTTTGCCGTTTGATGAATTTGATGTTATTCTTGGTTTGGATTGGTTGACCGTGCATGATGCGGTTGTGAATTGCAAAAGCAAGACTATTGATTTGAGGTGCGCAAATAACGAGATAATCCGAGTTGAGTCTACGGACTTAAAGGGGTTGCCAGCTGTAATATCAGCAATGTTGGCCCAGAAATATGTAAGAAAAGGGTGCGAAGCATACCTTGCGTATGTACTTGATGACAAAGAATTAGAAAAGAAACCCGAATCTGTGCTGGTGGTTTGTGAATACCCGGATGTTTATCCTGAAGAATTACCGGGTTTACCACCTGTTCGGGAGGTAGAGTTTGGTATTGAGCTTGTACCTGGAACTACGCCAATTTCGATAGCACCGTATCGTATGGCACCAACCGAGTTAAAAGAGTTGAAAGCTCAGTTGCAAGAGTTGACGGATAGAGGTTTCGCTCGACCAAGTTTCTCACCTTGGGGTGCACCAGTATTGTTCGTGAAAAAGAAGGACGGAACCATGAGGTTGTGCATTGACTATCGTCAGCTGAATAAAATGATGATAAAGAATAAATATCCGTTACCGCATATTGATGATTTGTTTGATCAACTAAAGGGAGCCTCAGTGTTTTCAAAGATAGATTTGAGATCGGGTTATTACCAGTTGCGAACTCGAGATTCGGATATACCCAAAACTACTTTCAGAACGAGATATGGCCACTACGAGTTCTTAGTGATGCCGTTTGGGCTCACTAATGCCCTTGCGGTATTTATGGATTTGATGAATCGGATCTTCAGATAGTATTTGGACCAGTTCGTAGTTGTGTTCATTGACGACATCTTGGTCTATTCAAGAGATGAGACCGAACATGCTGAGCACCTGAGATTAGTGTTGCAAATTTTACAGGATAAGCTGTTATATGCTAAGTTTAGTAAGTGTGAGTTCTGGTTAAGAGAGGTTAGCTTCTTGGGCCATGTGGTATCTGCATCGGGTATTCGAGTTGACCCGAGCAAAATTTCAGCCATACTTAACTGAAAGCCTCCGAGAAATATTACTGAGGTTCGGAGCTTTTTGGGACTCGCCGGTTACTACCGACGGTTTGTAAAAGGTTTCTCGATGATAGCCACACCCATGACAAAGCTACTTCAAAAATATATTAAGTTCGAATGGACGGAAAAATGTCAGAAAAGTTTTGATCAACTGAAAACTTATTTGACTGAAGCCCCAATTTTAGTGCAGCCCGAATCAGGCAAAGAGTTTGTCATCTATAGTGACGCCTCCCTACTTGGGTTAGGTTGCGTGTTGATGCAAGAAGGTCGAGTTGTGGCCTATGCGTCGAGACAATTAAAGCCACATGAGAAAAATTATCCGACCCATGATCTCGAATTAGCTGCCATCGTATTCGCCTTGAAAATATGGCGACATTACTTATTTGGTGAGAAGTGCCATGTATTTTCGGATCACAAAAGTCTCAAATATTTGATGACTCAAAGAGACTTAAATCTGCGACAAAGACGTTGGCTTGAGTTGTTGAAAGATTATGAGCTTGTCATTGATTACCACCCGGGAAAGGCTAATGTGGTTGCGGACGCCTTAAGCCGGAAATCACTGTTTGCTTTACGAGCGATGAATGTACACTTGTCTGTTCTACCCGACAATGTGTTAGTTGCTGAATTAAAGGCCAAACCATTATTGATTCATCAAATTCGTGAAGTTCAGAAAGTCGACGATGAATTGGTTGCAAAACGGGCTGAATGTGTTCCTAATATGGAATTCGAATTTCAAATTGATGATGACGATTGTTTGAGGTTCAGAAGTCAGTTGTGTGTTCCAAGAAATTCAGAACTCATTTCAATGATTCTGAACGAAGCCTATTGTAGCCGAATGTCAATTTACCCGGGGAGTACGAAAATGTACAACGATCTGAGACGCCAGTTTTGGTGGCATGGTATGAAACGAGACGTTTCCAATTTTGTTTCGAAGTGTTTAATATGTCAGCAAGTAAAGACGGAACATCAAGTGCCTACGGGTTTACTCCAGCCAATCATGGTACCTGAATGGAAATGGGATCGAGTCACGATGGATTTCGTATCTGGGTTGCCAGTATCGGCAAGTAAGAAAGATGCGATTTGGGTTGTTGTGGATAGACTGACTAAGTCGGCTCACTTTATCCCCGTACGTACGGATTTTTCATTGGATAAACTAGCTGAATTGTATATTTCTCAGATTGTGAGATTACACGGGGTACCTATTTCTATCGTGTCGGATAGAGATTCGAGATTCACCTCGCGATTTTAGAAGAAATTGTAAGAAGCTTTGGGTGCCAAGCTGCATTTTAGCACCGCTTTTCATCCACAAACCGATGGTCAATCCGAGCGGATAATTCAGATACTTGAGGATATGTTGAGATGTTGCATCCTCGAGTTTAGTGGTTCATGGGAACGGTATTTACCTTTGATTGAATTCACTTACAACAATAGTTTTCAATCAAGTATTAAGATGGCACCTTACGAGGCCTTGTACGGGCGTAAATGCCGTACACCATTGTTTTCGACCGAGCTCGGTGAAAGTAAAATTTTCGGAGTGGATTTGATTAAAGATGCTGAACAGAAAGTAAGAATAATTTGTGAAAGTCTGAAGGCAGCATCAGATCGTCAGAAGTCGTATGCGGATTTAAAACGAAGAGATATTGAGTATCAAGTGGGAGACAAAGTGTTTCTTAAGGTCTCGCCTTGGAAAAAGATACTCAGATTTGGCCGTAAGGGCAAATTGAGTCTGAGATTCATTGGGCCGTATGAGATCTCCGAACGAGTTGGCCCAGTTGCATATAGGTTGCTTTTACCCTCTGAACTCGAAAGAATCCACAACGTTTTTCATGTTTCGATGCTTCGATGTTACAGATCCGATCCTTCGCACGTAATAAACCCCTCCGAGGTCGAAATTTAAGCCGATATGAGTTATGAGGAAGAACCAATTCGTATCCTAGCTCGTGAAGTGAAAGAGTTGCGAAACAAAAGGGTTCCGATAGTGAAAGTGTTATGGCTCAAACTCGGGATCGAAGAAGCTACTTGGGAACCCGAGAACTCTATGAAAGAGCGATACCCAAACCTATTTACCGGTAAGATTTTCGGGGACGAAAATTTCTTAAGTGGGGGAGAGTTGTGAAGCCCTAAAGTGACCCTAGTCGGAAAGCGATTTCGGGACCGCTAAACCGAGTCACCAAATTATTTGAATGTGATATTTATTGTCTAAAATATGTGATTATGAATGTGTGAAAGTTTTAGGCTTCGATTTAGTAAATTGCATGTGAATTTAGTCAAAAGGACTTATGGGTGACATTTTTGAAATGTGATAGGCTAATCTACAAGGACCTAATAGTGCATGTAATCAAAAGGGAGGACTTGCATGTCAATTTTCCCCCCTAATATGTAGTGGCCGGCCATGAGCATGGGTGGACAAGTTGTTATGGCTAAAAACATGTCATAAACATGTTGGGGTAATGCATTATGTAAGGATTAATAAAATAAAGAGCATGGGCAATAAAATATTAGTGTTAGTAGGATGAGAAACAAAAAAAAAAAAGAAAGGATGTGTGTGATTGTCCCCCCCATTGCCGTGAGTTGAAGGAAAGAAAAACAAAAAAAAAAGTGCTCATCCTTTGGTTCATCCTTGGCCGAAAATTTTAAGGAGGAAGGAAGAAGAAAGGTTGAAGAGGTTCGGCCATGCATGTAACTAGGCTAAGGTATGTTTGATGGTGTTCCATGAGATGCATGCATGTTTTAGTTGTTAGCTTGAGTTCTACCTAGCCCATGGTCTAAATCTTGCTATGTGATGGAAATGACACTCGGCCATGGATGCATCATTCTTGCTTGGTGTTGATGTTGTGTTGGTGAGATATCAAGTTATTTTTGTGACCAAGTTGAGATTTGAATTTTTGGAATGAGTAAGGTTTTCGGCTATGGTAAATATAAGGGTGATGGATGTTGTGTCATGCTAAATCTAGATGAACAATGTTAGTGCTTATATCTCGATATTCATGAGTTTCATTCTTGGTTTTACCTCAAACCCATGAAGTATTTTAATTGGTGTTGTTAGAGGTTTCGGTCATGGGATTATAAGCTTGTTAGTTTTGATGATGAAATTTATGCCTTGCAAGGGTAAATGGTGTCTTGATGCATTCGGCGATGGTAGAAAGTAGATGTGAAATGGTAGTAAGATAAAATGCAAAATGTTAGTATTTGATTACTAGTGTATAAATGCGTATTAGCCGAGTTTTGAATTTGAAACGAAACGGTATATAACCAATACAAGTAACCATACTTGTGGGAAGTATTAAGCATATAATTGGCCTCAACATATACATGCATACTCGGCCACATGAGAAGATTAGTGTTGCATGCATTCGGTTAGAGGCAAGCATATTGATTCCTTTATCTTGGTTAGGACAATCGGCTAAAAGGGAGTGTGGGTTTATATGTTGAGTTGATGCATGATTTCACATGTATGTGACTTTAATGTCTAATGTAAAAATATGGGCTAAGTGCCTTGTGTTCCTCTTTTCGATGCTCAAATGATTAAATCAATTTATTTGTTTAATTAAGCTCAAGAGCAAAGAGGATCTAAATCCGATAAAGGGAAGGAAAAAGTGGTCGAATAGCCATCGAAATCGTTCGACAACATCCGAGGTAAGTTCTTGAGTAATAGAGCTTAAATTATGATTTGATTAGATCATGTTTTAAGCAAATCAAAATCATGCTCTTTGTGTGTGGCTATTGAGCCGAAATTGCAAGAGTGATAAGTGTCTTGTGTTTGAGTTTTGCTAATGAAAATGAAATACGAATGTGTCATGATTTATTGTTAAATGTGCATGGTTATTCGAATGATGTCCGGGCTAAGTCCCGAAGGCTTTGTGCTAAGTGACCATATCCGGACTAACATCCAAAGGCATTTGTGCGAGTTACTAATTCCGGGCTAAGCCCGAAGGCATTGGTGCGAGTTACTAAATCCGGGTTAAGCCCCGAAGGCATTTGTGCGAGTTACTATAACCGGGCTATGTCCCGAAGGCATTTGAACGAGTAGCTATATCCGGTTAAATTTCGAAGGTACGTGATTCGGGAATGAACGATCTTGCTGTAAAAATTTCAGTTAATACGCTTGTAACATCCCAACATTGAGGTATGTTTCGTATGTGCTTTGAATTAGTTGAGCCCTTACAAATAAGTATTCGCTCAGTTGATAAATGAGCTACTGGCCTTTGGCTAAGTTGATCTTTGTGTATGAATATAAGGGTTGGTAATGTGAAGTAAGTATGATATTGAAAATTTGTGCATATGAAATTATCTGTTTAGCTACATGAATGCTATACTTTGGTTGTGTCTAAATTCTTTGCTCAAAACTTACTAAGCATTTAATGCTTACTCCGTTTCTTTGATTCTCTGTTTTATAGATTTTGGTTCTTCAGCTATTGGATTCGGGATTTTGAAGTCGAAGTCGCCCACACTATCAAAGCTCCTTTTGGTATACTTTTGGTTGAACTTTGAAATGGCATGTATAGGACCACCCTTTTGTTGTTGGTCATGAACCCTTCGGTATTGTGTAAATTTGGATAGCCATGCGAAAATGTCTTAAATATACTTTGATCATAGCATTATAATCATTTTGTATGTTGCCCGTCGAGAGGTATGGAAATGTTGGCAACGGTTAGCCATGGGAATGGTTATTCATGATCACTTTTGATATATGTATGACAAACTCTAGTTGATCCATGAAGGATCATGAAATAGGTAAAGTTTACCTTAAAAATAGATGCTGGCAGCAGCAGAGATGTGGATGTGAAAAATCACTAAAAATAGTAGGAATGGAATTAAATAGTGAATAAATTATGTAATCGAACCTTGATGAATCTATTTTCATAGTAAAGTAACGAAACGTTAATATGAACAGTATATTATGAGATGTTAAAGTTTTCGTGAGACAGGGCCAGAACGGTTTCTGGATCCCTTGATCTGACTTTGGAAATTCATTATAAATTAACCAGAGACATTTAGAAGTCATGCCATATATGTATAGATTCCTTTTTGAGTTTAGTTTCTATAGAAACAAACGGCATCAGTATTGAAGCCCTGTACAGGGAGATATCCAGGTCGTAATGCATGAAGGCCTGTGTAGTCGCACCCTGTAACAGGGGAGACTTTAACTAATAAACTGTACTAATTGGCCCAACCAAAAATTCTAGAAACAAATCTGTAGATGGACATATGAGTCTAGTTTCAGGGAAAAATTACGAAACTGATTTTCGATTTTTGGAACTCAAGATATGATTTTTAAAGTGACAATGACGCAGTTGGCCAACTGTCTGGAAATTTTTAAAATGGACTGTGAAAATGAGTGGTTTAAGCCGTTAACCCCTCGTGTCCGACTCCGCCAGCGGTCTCGGGTGTGGGGTGTTACAGCTTTTGTGGAGTGAGTGGGTTAAACCTAAGTGCCTTTATCATCTCGACATATCAAATCAAATAGTGTGGTCTTGACATGCATAATCAAGCAAGTTCTAGAATAACAAATCAATATTGACGCACTCATAATAAAAGTGAGCATGAAAGAAATAAAATATGCTCTAAAAGGCTCAAGATCTCACAAAAATTATGGCTTTTTGATGTTTAAACTTGTGAATTTCAATTCAAGATAATACCTAAACTTAGGGAAATAACCTAAAAGTTTTTAATTCTTCAAAAATCAACTTATCATGCTTGATTCCCTAATGTTTTAAAGTTTAAACAATCAATGCATAAATGTCTATGTTTCAATTCAAGATATATTAATAAAAATCATAAATTAATTAAAATTCAGTCTAATAGTGATATGAGTGATTCACGTGAGAATAAGACAAAATTCAGGGATTTCTAATGATTTCTAATGATGATATAAAAGACCCCCCACACTTAAGATGTTCATTGCCCTCAATGTACAAAGATGAATATATTGAAAAATATAGATATATAATCATGAGATAGGGAGAGAGGTGAAACTTCCTGAATGATGAATGAAGTCCTTGAATTGGAGTTATGGAGAATAATCGGCCAAGGCAATGATGAGAGTGGAGGAGGATACTCCAGTGGTGGTAGAGGTTTATCAGTCCATAAGTCTTGAACCAAAAGAATATTATATCTGGTAGTATCTCTGGTCATGGTCGAGCAGGACATGGCAGTCGTGGAGAACCTTTTCCAGTAGATTTTTTAGTTCCTAAGTGATGATGAGCTTTGGAGCTCTTTATAACTGTGATAAAATCAAGAACTTTTTAAGAAATATAAGGAAGCATAATTACTTGTAATGATATAGCCGAAACTATAAATTATTCAATAAAAATTATAGAACCTAAAATTAAAATAATATTAAATGAAAATAAAATAAAAAGTACTTAAAGAAGATAAATCAAGATAAAAGTGGAAATAAAAATAAAAAATAAAAAGTCTTTAAACATCGTCATCGCCGGATGGTTCGCGAGGTGGTGGTGGCGATGAGATGTGAAGGTGCTAACAAATCTGATGAAGAGTAAATCAATGTGATCAAAACACCGAAAACACTGCTGTTCAAATTGAGTAAGGGGCTCAGAGATGTCAGAGTATGAAGCCGCCGCATGAACTGGACGATGGATGGGTGGTGGCTAAGACGATGGGTCCTCATGACGTGGAGGGACATCATTAGTAATGTCCTCTAGGTCCTCCTCCTTAGTAGACTGGACAAGGCGGTACTGAGGAGGGTAGGTTCCACATTGTTTCTCCATCATCCTCATATGTAGCATGCTCGAGATGCCCTGTGGCGACATCTAGCCGATGAGAGTGAGGAAGGATGATTGTACCTTTGTGTTGAGGAGCCCAAAGTGCCAATCCAATCGAGTCACATAGGGCTCGATAGAGATGACTCCTCTTCTATGCCGCTTCGTCTGATAGCGGATGGTGAGGGCAATGAAATAGGCAAGGTCGAAGAAGTGCCCGTTCGCCATGCTCCACAGGAAATAGGCGTCGTGAGTGTTGACGACGTCGGTGCTCTCTCGCCGTCTTGTTAGAGTGTGGGCCAAGATGGCGTGTAGGTATCGCAGGGATGAGGCGAGAGCTGATGCCTTAGGGCGGCTAGGATCATAGGTGGCCGAGGCAAGGGCAAGGTCCTTCTAGCACTTTGATTGAGAGTAGTGGATGTGGCAATGGAGGTTTTCGAGTTCATTGTCGTCCATGAACTCCTCTGTGTATAGCCCTCACGCAATTCCAAACTCCGATACGCTCAATTGGCGCACTAGACCATCAAGGCGGACCTGGACCATTCCAGGATCGTCGAAGTTTGACATGACGACCTGAAGATGGAAGGTCGAGTAGATTGCATTGTGAGCTCGAGGTACGTCGGCTCGATGAGCTCAAAGAAGAGCCCCCACGATTCATTCGTCAGAAGAGCTCAGACCATGTCAGCCATCTGAATTTGTTCAAGTGTGACCCAATCAATGCAGCGGCCCACACCTAGGGGTCGGGCCCAAAATATCTGAAATAGCTCCTCCTGGGGTCCTAAGGAGAACTGGAGGAAAGGGTGACAGATCTCAATGGTAGGACCCAAGGAGGATGTTGCTCCTTTCCTTTTCTTCAAAGCGAGGACGGCGGTCTTCTTGCCACGTGAGGTTGACATAGTATACCTGTAATGGCAAGTCAAAATAAAAAGAAAATTACTCCCCAACAATAGCATGGAAAAATATGCATGGTAAAACTAATAAAGATATTTCCTAGAATTCAAGTACGAAAGAACAACTATGCTAAAAAAAAATAAACCCAATTAGATAAATTACGTCATTACTATGAAAAGGACTACGAGAGTAATGTTAACAAAAATATCTAGTGAATGAATGCATGTGGGTAAGCATGAAATCTATGGAAACAAGAAAAATGGATAAATGCAGCAAAATGTATTAACTAACATGGCAAATTTCTATCACGATAACTATGATTATTTGCTCAAAATAAAACAAAATATCATGAAATAAGTAAAAAAATAAAGAAAATAGAGGGAAAAAATGAGCAAACACAAGAGGGAGGAGCTTTGGATCGTCGAAAGTGGTGTTGTAGTCGGCGCATAGGAGTGGCAGGTAGCGGCGTGAAGTTGCAACGGCTAGGGTTAGGGATTTTGGGGAAGCGGATGATGAATAGTGAGGGGTTTTTATAGATTTTGGGGCACACGACCGTGGGGCACGCCTGTGTGCCCTAATTTTTTCCCGCGTGTTTCGCAATTTTTAAAATTTGGGCACGTTTGAAACTCGCACACGCCCATACGCTTTGGGCGTATTGGTGCATACGGCCGTGTCACACGATCGTGTCCTACTTCATTCGCTTCTCCCATGCCCTGTTCTAATGCGCACGCCCATGTTGCTTTATTAGTCTTGAGCACGGGTGGTGGCAACACGCCCATGCTAAATTCTTAGTTTCAACCACGGTTTCCAGTCACGGGCGTGTCGCACGCCCGTGTTGGGTTGACAAACTCGCCAACGGCTACGTCACATGACTGTAGCCACTTATCGCATCCCGTGCTAAGGAAAAATTTTGCCCTGTTTTCACACGGTCGTATCGCACGGCCGTGTCTCATCCCGTGGTGTTAGCACGGCCAAAGGCACGTCCATGTGCCTGGCCGTGTGGATTAGAAAACCTATGTTTCGTTGACTCAGTGAGTGTTTAGATGTTAAAAACTAAAATTTTAAAGAGGTTAACATCATTAGTGCTCGGGTTGCCTCTCGAGAAGCGCTTATTTATAGTCTAAGCTTGACTTACCTTTCTGGTGCATGGTCATGGTGGTGCGAGGAGTTCACACTCCTTATCCTTGCTATCAATTTTATCACCATAAGGTTTAAGACGAGTACTATTTACCTTAAAAGTGCTGAATTTGGGATGAATTACCTTAACTGTACCATATGAAAAATACTGAGTAGCGTAAGAGGGATTGCTCTGTTAGGTTCAGAAGTGGAAATACGAGGGTCTGCTACATCTAGTACTACTTTGTCTCCAACCTTAAGTTGATTTGGTGTGACATTGAGATCGTCATGGCGTGGTTTTGGTTTATCGGGTGTCCTCAATTTATGTGTCCGCCATTCATGTAGTTCCTCGATTTGTAGCCTTTGTTCTTCATAGATAGGTCCTTTGTTATTGCTTGAACATGGCTCATGTAGGTTCTGCGAACTTATTTCCTGCAAAGTAGGTTGCACCACATGGTCAGTTTTAGTAGAATGATTTATACAACCATCTCCAATTTTTAATGTGTTACTCATATTACGAGCTTGAAGGGTGATTGTTTTGTCTCCCACACGAAGTGTGAGTTCACCTGTGCCAACATCAATTATTGTTTTAATGGTACCTAAAAAGGTCTCTCAGAAATTAAAGGAATGTTACTATCCTCCTCTATATCTAGAACAACGAAATCAACTGGGAATATAAATTTGTCAATTTTAACGAGTACATTTTCAATAATCCCCCTAGGAAATCTGATTGTTTTATCGGCTAATTGAATACTCATTCTAGTTTGTTGGGGTTTCCCAAGACCTAGTTGCTTAAACATTTTGTAAGGCATGCCATTGATACTAGCCCTTAAATCAACCAAAGCATTATTAACATCTAGGCTACCAATTAAACAGGGAATCGTAAAACTCCCTGGATCTTTTAATTTGTTGGCCAGCTTATTCTGTAGTATGGCTGTGCAAACCGAATTTAGCTCCACATGCGACGCCTTATCCAACTTCCGCTTATTTGTTAAAAGCTCCTTTAAAAATTTGACTACGCTTAGCATCTGCGAAAGAGTTTCAATAAACGGTAATTTAATATGTAACTCTTTAATAATTTAAGGAATTTACCAAATTGTTCGTCTGTGCGGTCTTTCCTTATCGTGTTGGGGTATGGCACACGAGGTTTGTACTCTTTAGTTATCTGTTTCTGGTCATTGTGGTCCACCTCACCTTTACCTTTACTTACCACAGTTTCTTGCCTCAGTTCTGGTTCAGGTGCAACTAACCCTTCCTCATTTTGAATGGTAATTGCATTGAGTTTCTCCCTTGGGTTAGATTCAGTGTTACTCGGCAGACTACCTTGTGGTCATTCAGATATTAATTTAGCAAGCTATCCTATCTGAGTTTTGAGCCCTTGGATTAACGCTTGTTGATTCTTAAGTGTTGTCTCGGTATTCTGAAAATGAGTTTCTAACACCGAGATGAATTTTGTTAGCATCTCCTCAAGGTTTGGCTTTTTCTCTTGTTGGTAGGGCAGTTGTTGAAAGCCTAGAGGTGGTGGTCTTTGATTCCCTTGGCCTCCCCATGAGACATTTGGGTGGTTCCTCCAACCTGCATTGTAAGTATTACTATAAGGATTATTTTGAGATCGAGGATTATTACCCATGTAATTTAACTGCTCATTCTCCATGTTGTGGCCATAGGGTGGGTATTCTGAATTGCTTGATCCACCTCCACTTGCTTCGCACTGCATTACTGGTGAACCTGTGAAGAACAAAGAAAACCGTCAATTTTTCTATTCAAAAGTTCTACCTGATTAGAGAGCATGGTGACCGAATCAACATTAAAAACGCCGGCTGTTTTTGTTGGTTTTGTCCTCATGACTTGCCATCGATAATTATTCAGTGACATCTCTTCTATAAATTCATAAGCATCCTCAGGTGTCTTATTATTGATAATTCCACCAGCGGCTGCATCAATCATCTGTCGATTCGAAGGATTCAGGCCATTGTGAAACGTTTGAACCTATAGCTAGAGTGGTAACCCATGGTGAGGGCACCTTCACAAAAGGTCCTTGTATCTCTCCCATGCATCATAGAGTGTTTCTAAATCCATCTGCACAAAAGAGGAGATATCATTACGTAATTTGGCTGTTTTAGTCGGTGGAAAATATTTTAATAAAAACTTTTTGGTCATTTGTTCCCAAGTAGTGATTGACCCTCGTGGTAAGGAGTTCAACCACTGTTTAGCCTTATTCCTCAACTAAAAGGGAAACAACCGAAGGCGAATGGCATCATTAGAAATGCCATTGATTTTAAAAGTGTCACAAAACTCTAAGAAATTTTCCAAATGAGCGTTTGGGTCCTCGTCCTGCAAACTATCAAACTGAACAAACTGTTGGATCATTTGAATGGTGTTAGGTTTCAATTCAAAATTATTCGCAGCAACAGCAGGCCTAACTATGCTCGATTCAGTTCCTGTTAAAGAAGGTTTACCAGAATCATACATAGTACGTGGAGTAGGATTCTGGTTTACTGGATTAGTGGCAATCGCAGGAGGTAGCAGATTTTCCTGGTTTTCAGCCATCTCCTCCGTTGTGGTTGAAGTATCGTCCTCTTGCTCTTCCTCTGTGTATCATAAGCTTTGCCTTATTTCTCTTCGGTTTTTGCAAACTGTGTGATCGATCTCACTATCAAACAGTAATGGTCCCGACAGGTTTCTTCTAGTCATATACTATAAAAACCTGCTAGGAGCGAATAAAAGAAAAGAAATTAGAAAATAAAATAAAAATTTAAATTGCAAATAAAGTAAAATGGCTAAAGTAATAAAAATCGAGTGTTCCTAATATCTTAGTTCCCTGGCAACAGCGCCAAAAACTTGATACGTGATAATTCATGACAAGTTTTAAAAATTTATAATTAATCGTTCTTGAAACTAACTATTATCACGATGAAGGCAAGTGTACCTATCGAACAGTAGTATAGCTTTAGCAAGACCGAATTGTCGAACCCAAAGAAACCAAGAGTACTAGTAATTACTTTCTTTTCATTATCTAGCCTAAAAATGAAGGGCTTTGTTTATCTAAACTAATTAACTAAACTAAGGATGCACAGAGAGAAAATTGGGAAAATCTTTTGGGAGAACTCGATTGATTAAGACAATACCCAAGGAAAAATCCACCTAGACTTCACTTGTTATTTAACTCTGAATCAGACGATTTATTCATTTGACTTGATCCGTAGGAATCCCTAAGTTATATTATTATCTCTCTCGAGACTAGTAACGTCTAACCCTAGGTTGATTAATTAAAATCTCTTTCTAATTAACGCCCTAGTATTGCATTAACTCGATCTATGAATCCCCTTCTTAGGTTTCACCCTAATTCGGCAAAATCTTATCACTCTATCTCTAGGCGTGCAATCAACTCCACTTAATTACAAAAAATTTACCCTTAGACAGGGTTTTTCCTCCTCCAAATAAGAGCATTAACTTGAATCAATATACTAGAATATTAAAACAAGAATTAAGAACACAAAATTAAGAACAAGTCAAATATTTATCACACAATTCAGATAATAATAACAAGATCTGTCTTAGGTTTCATTCCCCTTACGTATTTAAGGGGTTTAGTTCATAATTATGAAAGAAAACATCTCAAAAGAATAATGAATACAAAACATAAAGAAAACCCAAAACCCCTGAATGAAAATTGAAGGGAGATATTCAGTCTTGATGATGAACCCGGCTTCTTAGATGGACCAATCGGCTTCCCTTGACTAATTCCTTGCCTCCTACTCCGTGTGTCTATTCTAAGTGCCTCCTTAGGTGTTTAAATAGGCTTTAGAATGCCTAAGAGCCCTCAAAAGTGGCCTTTTCCGAATAGGACTATACCTGGGCTTAACGGGGACACGCCCATGTGACATGCCCGTGTGCGATTGCTCCAACCCGTGGTCAAGGCTGTTAAATAGGCATAAGCGTGTAGTCTACCCATGTAAGTCGTGTTTCGATCCTACCAAATTGACACGGCCGTGTGGCTTACCCATGTGAGGAAGTCCAGGCTATGTTGATTTCCCATGTGGGTCCATTTTCTCCATTTTCGGCCCGCTTCTTGCTCTTTTTACTCTCCTATGCTCACCTAAGTATAAAATACGAAATTAAAGAAATATGAGCATCGAATTCACCAAATCTAGGGAGAAACCATCCATAAATGTGCTAAGCATGGGATAAAAATATGTATAAATTACGGTTTATCATTAGGGCACTGGATATCCCCCCTCCCAAAATCCTCTTAGTTTTATTCTTTCCTCCTCCACGTCATGCAACTTCCTAAGCACGTTTCAATTTTGTTGAACTGTCATCACTATCCCCTTAATTTTCTCTCTTCAGCTGCTCACGTCTCTTAAACTTCTCTTAAAGTTTTCATTTTTATTACTTTTTCTCTTCAACAACTCCAATTTTGTCCACTATATTCTCTACGAATTCTTCCAGTTCTCTCCAATGGTCACATCAAAACTGCCGAATCGTCAAGGGCTGGAGCTGCTCAGCCAAAGACATTCTTTAACGCAGCCCTAGCCATGAGATATAATAGCAACATCGTGAAATGACTTTCAGTTTGGAGTAGTGGTTCTTGTTTAAAGATGAACCATACAAAGGATACAATGAACATCGCCAAGAATGTTATACTATCGAGAGGGCTTTGTTGAAGTCCATTAGGAAGATTTGCTATCATTTTTTGAGAATCTGACTTATGCCATCTACACATAATACCATAGTTTCAAAAGAGTGAATGCTTTTGCTACACTCCATTATAAAAGGGAGAAAGATTAATGTCAGGAGGATCACTTTCAAGAAGTACATAGGTGTGATAAGAAGAATTCGGGTAGCCTAAATTTCCCTTCAGTTATTAATGCCATATGTCAAACTACCTAAGTCCCTCTCAATGTGGAGGAGGATATCACCCTCAACAAGGGTGGGTTGACCAAGACCATCTTTGCCAAGATCCATGGCACTGATGCTGCTAGGGCTGCTTACCATAGCCATGCCATTACCTCCTCTCCTTTTTGAAATCCAGCAGTTTCACCTGATTGAGGAGATGGTGCAGGCCCAGCAACAACAAGTTAAATATTGGGATTATGTGAGGAGTAAGGTTTTGACTTTGATGGGCATCGAAACCACCAAAAATAATTCCTACAATAAAATAACTCTAAACAATAGTAAAGAGTAGTAGGGTCGAGTCCATAGGGATTGGATATTATGATCAACTTCTGTATTTTTCTTATGATCGAAATTTTGGTTGATACGATTATCATGTCAAAAGTTGTGCCCACAACACTAAACAGACCTGCTGAAAAATAAATTAAATAAATTAAGGGAGTTGGCAATGTCTAGAAATTAAATAATTAAAATAGTAGAAATATGCAATTAAAGAGATCAAAAGTAAAATTAAATTAGAAAATCAATTTGGACTTTTGTAAACCGAATTAGAAAGCCTTAAACCTAGACTCGGTGGATTCCAATATTTGGATCGATCCTTAAAAATTCGTTTTCTCCTACAAACAATAAGCTGGTTATAGTGGTTAAGAATGTCTTAACCACCAATTCTCCCTCTCGTAGTTGATCTCGGTACACCCTGCAAACAAACCATTACTGATTGTCTAACCGTGATACATGCGTTCGCGATTTAGGACCCCGACAGCCTTACGTTCTGAAGAACCCAACTCGGACTAACGGCCTCAATTGTGTGAGATGATTAAATCCAATCATAACTTCCCTAACTTGCTCTTGGAAATCCGAATATAGCACAGTTGACTCATCTTTCCAACTATACGCTAAAACCACTTCAACCCAATGTGTACTCTTTGAATTGAAATCGAGCTAACTTTAATGGATGAATTTGTCAATCCCAATATTCCGGAAAGATGGTGAATACCGATTTGAAGGATTCTTTAGTGATGATACATTTCTCACAATTCCTGACCAGAAATAATACCGACCTAAAGCTAAGTTAGAATTTTAGTGAAGCATGAATTTAATCATGCTTTGGTTGGTTTATGGAAAAGGATTAAATGGTAGTGGAGATTGATGGAAAATGGAAGGGACTTGGAAAACAATTAAGCCAATAAAGAATTTAAAAGCTATTGAAACAAAATTTGGCAAAATGAAAAAGAATAAGCTACAGGTTTTTGAACAAAAGGAATAAACTGGATATTTGCATTAAATCCAATCAATTTCCAAAGTATTCGAGGTGTTTCTCAAGCTACCACAAATGCCCTATTTATATACAAATGATATACTAAATTTAGCCTAACTACCCACTATATAAAATCAGAATTAAATAAAAAGAAAATCATATTTTCTTCTAATTTTAGCTTTTACAACGTCAAAAGAAATCTCATAAATCCTTGACTATTTCCAAGTTTCTAATTCGGCCCCACTTTGTTGACTATGCTGTAAATTAGTCATTTCTACTCATTTTTGAATCATAGTATCCCATTTCATTCTTGATAGGATTAAAACATAAAATCACTAATTTAGCAAGGATCAATTCAATAATTAACCGATTTAAATACAAAAGAAAAAATCATGTAAATTTAACATGTTATTAAATCCCCCTTACTTAGCTTATACTTGCCCTCAAGCATATTGGACTTTCATACGTTAGAAATTATTGAATAATTTATTAGAAATCAAGTCTCTTTTTTGCATCCATAATCAATGCAAACAGTATAGGCAAAAAATAAATACTTGCTCCAAAAACCTAGTTTGATCAACAAGTGTCCATAAAATTGAAACATGTAAACTAAATTATTTCACTACGTTGAGTTTGAACTAAAATTTGTGAGGTATTATTCTCAATTACTCATACAATAAATCTTATTTTATTTTATTTTATTTTTGGATGTAGTAAAACCTTTTTACGTGAACTAGGATGACAACCCAAGCACCCTACCCCGATCACTCAGCTCAAATGGTCTGTTTTTTAATAGCTCAATTAGTGGAATGTTTGCAAGTTTTCGGTTTATCACTCGAACCTTTTTACGCGAGATAAGATGACAACCCAAGCACTTCATCTCGGTTACTAAATTTGGTCACTTTTTCGAAACCTTCACTCATGACTGGAGCCTTTATTTATTTATTTATTTATTTACAAGCGAATTTTTTTTCCAAACAATCAATTTTCATGAAAAATCTAGTTACGTATATCAACTTTAAAATACACATGTCGATTAATCTAGATATTTGAACACTTCAATTCAAAAATTACCCAATTTTCCAAATTGACTTAGTAATGAAATTAGGGGCTCAATGTCATACAAATTATTGAATAAATCCAGCATAAGGTTGAACATATGCAAAAGAGAAACATGCAGTAGAAGACAATCAACCATGCATACTTACCATTTCAACCCCTCCACTTAATCTATGCTCGTCCTCAAGCATGTTTTATATGCAATAAAGTATAGTAACTCAAAGTAAAGAAAAACATTAAGAATACTCCCCATGTGTTTCTAACAATGTTGTCGGTGTTGGGAATAATTGTCAGCATTTATCACGGCGTGCCCATGCCACCATCAGTATATGATTTTGGGAAAACTGACAACCTCCATTACGTACCTGAAAATAACACATTAACCTGATTAAATAATAATTTGGTTATTAATCATTTTATTTTCAATCCAAATTAAACTGAAATTTAAAAATTTAATAAATTAAAAATAAATTTGGGTTGCCTCCCCAAAAGTGCTTTTGTTTAATGTCGTTAGCTCGACGACCTGGAAATTTATTCAATTGGCTCTTCGAGAATTAATTCATTAACCATGTGGACTTGAAAATTTTTGTAGAAAAGCTTCACTCGCTATCCATTGACCTTGAAAATTTTTCTAGATTCTTCTCTTTTCACCTCGACTGCACCATGCGAAAATATGTGAGTAATAACAAAAGGCCCTAACAACTTAGTTCGGAACTTACCTGCAAATGTTCTTAATGTAAGGTCATAAAGTAATACTTTCTATCCTACCACAAATTGTTTATGGGTTATCTTTTGATCACGGTATGCCTTGATTTTATCCTTATAAATTTGGCCACTTTCATATGCTTCTCGTTGAATTTTCTCAAGTTCCTAAATTTGTAACTTACGATACTTACCTGGAGCTTCTAGCTCTATGTTGCATTGCTTACCTGCCTAAAATGCCTTATGTTCTAGTTCTACAAAAAGATGTCACGGTTTACCAAAAATTATTCAATAAGGAGACATACCTATGGGTCCTTTATGAGTTGTACGATACACCCACAGTGTATCATTTAGTCATAAACTTCAATCTTTCCTATCTAGCTTAACGGTCTTCTCTAAAATCAACTTGATTTCTCAATTCGACACTTCTGCTTGACTGTTTGATTGAGGGTGATAAGCTGTAGCAACTTGTTGCACTACCCTATATTTATTCAAAAGTGTGTCAATTACTTTATTACAAAAATGCATTCCCCGATCACTGATCAATGCTCGCGGTGTGCCAAATCTAAAAAAAATATAACTATTTAGAAAATCCACTACAGTTTTGGCATTAGCACGACAAGTGGCTTTATGAAAAAGAGAAGAGAAAAAGAGTAGGAAAATGAAGAAAGTGAAATATTTCCATGACAAAATGACGAATGCCATGACAGTTCTAGGAAGATGATGCAGCACTCAATCTACATCACTTTTAGCCAGCTATACTTTTACCAAATAAATCACCATGAAAAAGATTATGCAAAAGGTGTGTGTTTGAGGGACGGACCTACCCTATAAGGAAGGAAAGAGAAAAAGAGAATTGGGGGGAGAGAGAGGAATTTAGAAAATAGTTTTTTTTTCTCTCTGTAGAAAGTTCTCATGAAAAAAAAATCCCAGGGAAAGAGAGGAACGGGTAGTAGCTTACAGAGCAAAAGAATTATACACAAAAGAAAGGGAAGAGAAATCTACCCTAGCTTTTGCTTCGATTTTGATTTTTAGAGTGCAAGCTGGAGTAACAGAACCTTCCTGTAGTTCTGCCTTTATTTTCTGATTTGAACTTTGTGATTTTTTATTTTAATAAATAAGGTTGAATGGTTTTGTTATGGATTTGAATGTTCAACGCATGAGCTAATTCTCATTGGGTTGGAATTATTTGGGTGAATTTTTTTATCTTTAATGCCCATGGTTTGATTTTGAGTAGGATACTGTTTCATTCGATTTGTGATTATTTTTAATGTATGCATTTAGGCTCAAACATAAATGACTGTAAGATATGATATTCGATCTGATTTAATTAGGAAAAGATTAATTAGATAGGATTATAATCGGTTGATACAGGCAAGTATTCGAAAGAATATTTGTAGCACTCTAGACATAGAAGTTGCAATTTGTACAGGGAAAGGGAGAAAAATCAGGATATCATTCTTGATTTCAATAGACATACAAAAACTCAGAATGATAGCTCAAAGTCTAGCTTTCGAAAGAAGTAGACTGCAGTAGTGATTTCTTGAGCAGTAGAATTGTCAAGACTTTCCATGGCATTATTATTTTATAGAAATAAGCCCGAGTGATAGTACTAGAAAGAACATATGTTTTCTCCCTACTTATTGGTTAATTTGTCCCCATTTAGTTATTTTTAGCACATATTTTAGCATTTTTAGTCCAGTAAATTGCATTTTATAACTTAGTGGATCTTAGCGTATTTATCCTTAATTTTGTCATGTTTTTGTATCAATGTCACTACATGAGTATTTCCAAATTGCACCCAGAATTGTCGCCATACCTGATAGCTGTCCAGATAAGAACAAATGTGTGAGCTGTCCAGTCAGGTATAACCAACTTGTACAAATAGAGGCAACATGATTTTGTTGAAAGGACACCTGTGCTATTTGGAAGAATATAAATATTCATGTGAAAAATTAAAAAAAGGGAGGCTTTTTTGGGGTTATTATCTTCTTCAACCTATCTTTTGAATCTTTTCAGCTATGGCGGCTTAAGTCTCCTACGGGTGACCCAACGTGAAAGAGACGTAGATCAACTCTTGACGAGGAGCCCTGAGTGTGACACAAGAGGGAATGGAGAGATTCAAGTCGAGATTGTCTAGGAATAGTATTCTCCTCTTGTTTCTTTTATATTTCATTTCTAAATGATGGTGACTACTTTCTATTTCATATTTGTACAAAAGTACACATGATTTCTGGGTTAAATGTTATTTTATTTAATAAATTCTGGGTTAAATGTTATTTTATTCAATCTTGCTTCTATTATCTAATCTTTGGGTTTGAATGTTTTTGGCATGGAAGTGTTATTGCAATCACTGACACCGGAAAATGTAGCAACAGTTCAAGTGAATAAGCATGACAATGGAAGTTGCTTGAGGATTAGAGGAATTTAATCCACTTGTTCTTAATAGTGTTCCATTGCCATCATCGGAAGGTGTGGTTAACGTGCATTTTTAAGTCTTAGATTGAATATAGAAGTTAAGCTTGGTAGGATATTCATTGCATTTAAGGCATCGTTGGGGATCCCAGTTTATCATTATCATAATTTATCTTATTGTTTTCAAGTTATTGCTTCGCCAACTACTCTCATAATTTATCTCATTTCTATTTATTCATTGCACTAACATTGATAGACAAAAGACAACCATCCTCATGGGATCGATATCCGACAGACTCATATCTTTCTACTATACTTGCATTGACAGTGTACATTTGCACATTAGTGCTGTGACGTTAAACAGCCGATCACTGAATTCCAACCTTTATAATTGAACAGTACAAACTCTTTCCCACTTATCTTTGAGAATTGTCACAACATTTTAATTGACCTAGCATGTAACATCACTATCCCGTATCCGTCGCCGAAGTGGGATTACGGAGCATTACCATACAAACTTAAAATTAAAACTTTCATTTCATACATTATTGTAAACATAATCTAATACATACAATCACATACATAATGTCCCTTGATCGAGCCCTTGAGGCCCTAAAAATACCTTAAGAACAATTCGAGATCAATTTGGAAAAAATAAAAAATTATAAGAAAAAGTTAGAAAAATTGGACTACAAGGGTCACATCAAGCCGTGTCATCACCCGTGTAACTTCTGAGTTGGATCACACGGCCAAGCCACACGCCCGTGTGCCAAGCCGTGTGCTAGGCCATGTAATAGCCAGACTTGCATGCTTTAAAACCTATGGGGGACACAAGACTGTGTCACCTGGCCGTGTGTCACACATGGTTGAGTCACACTGTAACACCCCTAACCCGTATCCATTGCCAAAATAGGGTTACGAAAGCGTTACTATAGAATCATAACATAAAAACATACATTTCCAAACATTTCATTAAACATAGCATAATCAATTCATATTCATGCATGTCGTCCCTTATTCGAGCCCTCGAGGCTCTAGAATCACTTTAGAAATGATTCAGGACTAAATCAAAAACTTTTGAAGGATTGAGGAAAAAGTTAGAGAAGTTTAAGCTGCAAGGGTCACACGGCCGTGTGACTTACACAGTTGAGAGACACGTTTGTGTATCAGGCTGTGTAACATTCGAAATAGGGACACACGACTGTGTCCTAGGCCATGTAACTCTCTGACTTGGGTTACACAACCAAGCCACATGCCAGTGTGCTAGGTCGAGTAACTTTTGAAATGGCCTCACACGTCTGTGTGTCAAGCCGTGTGTCAAACCGTGTAACTTCCTGACTTGTAACCTTTAAAACCTACAGGGGACACATGGCCATGTCGTATGGCCGTGTGTCACACACGGCTAAGACACACGTCCGTGTTTTAGGCCATGTGGATAAGAAATTGGCCAAAATCAAGCTATTTATTTCACCCATTTGAGCATGTTCCTACAAGTAATATGCACATATAATCAATGTGCCAAAACATACCAAAACATGCATAATAGGGCCAATTCAATAGGCTATTTATTCATCCAACCAATATGCCATATAGGCACCTCAATCACAATCAAGCACATATACATAATCTTATACATATTTGGTCATATCTCATCCAAACACATTTAGTTAATTCCATAACAAAGCATACAATAATTGACCACATTGCAAACATACCAACACTTACCACTTTGGTCATAAACTATGCATCAACTTGACCATGTTAACATCAAAACCATAAGGTACCAAAAGTACCATATATTCAAAACAACATTTACATGCCAAAATCATCAACTAGCCATTAAACATAAATTCACCTATACATGCCATTATAACCTTGACCAAAACATCAAAATCTACCGATATAATCACTAGATAGTGTGATAAGTCCTCGACAAGCTTCCAAACTGATCAAGCTTTCGATAAACTATAAAACATAGGAAAGAAAACAACGTAAGCATATAATGCTTAGTAAGTTCGTATAACATGAACATAACTTACCATTTCAATGCATAATTTTAAAATTAAACATGAACCAATCCAACATAAGCTTGGCACAAGCCTAAGTATAAAAAACAACACAAGTTAGTGCTTAAACACATGACTTAACAAAATCATCCCATGGTAAGATAGATTTCATGAACATAGCACATTTGAATTCATACTTTCTATAAACATGGTTATACATACTTTAATCATCCTCAATTCATATCTTTCCATTAGCTCATGACTTAGCCATTTGTACACTTACCATTCCATCCCTTTTCATGCCCGTTGAACCACATAGAATAATATCAGATACGCAAGAAGCTCACATAGAGTGTGCTAAACATATGGTCGAAACAATTCTTTTTCCTTTTCCCTTTACATTGATGCTCACTCGAGCCATAAATGGGTCTACTCACACAAGCTAAAGGTTGGAATGTTGCTACACGATGCCACTCACACAAGCTGATGAGTATCCACAACAAATGCCAGAACTCAGCCATCGGTAGGACATTCAAGATCAGCACCCGAAACATAGTAACCCTAATGACATGTCATTTGTATTCTATATATTCCTAAGGTTCAAACGAGGCTCGATACTCATTGAAACGTCGTTAAATTTTTGTTGTGACATGGCATGATAAATAGCATAATAGCATATAAATCAAATAACAATCAAATGTTATTTAAACATACGAACTTAACTCGATTCTAAAGATGTCGAAATAGAATCAACTAATCTGAGGCTTCATCTTTCCCTTGATCTAGATCCGTACAAGGCTTAACTTGATCTAAATAAGCAAATCCAACCTATTTAATATTCATTCTATTCATTTCAGTCCAAATTTCATACTTTTGCAAAATTATAATTTTGCCCCTAATATTTTAACTTCTTTACAATTTAGCCCTTAAGCTCGTAAATGGAAATTTATGCAATTTCATCCTTACTTCATGCTAGCCAATTTACCTAGGGACTTATACAACCTCATACAATTCAAAACTTCAAAAATTTAACATAATATTTTACAACTTTTACAAATAAATCCCTAAATGATTATTTCATCAAAAATAACTTTACAAAAGTTGTTTATTTAACAATAAGGACTCATAATCTTTCATCAAACTTCATAAATCATGCAAGTACATTCATGGAAAAACCCTAAACCTTCAACAGTTTTACAAATTAGTCCTTGGGCTAGTTAGATTAAGCTACAATGACTTCAAAAACATAAAGATCATTAAAAATGAGATGAAAACACACTTACATGCAAGAGAGATGTAACCGAATGCTCAAAGTGCAAAAATGGAGGGTTTTCATCTTCCTAAATTCGGTGTAGAAGATGAACACCAAAATAAAGCCTTAATTTTCTTTAATTTATTTTATGTTAAATTATTAATTTACAAAATTAACCTTTGTTATAAACTTTAAAATTACTTAATACTATCTCCATAATTGTCCACCTACTAATTAAATGGTTTAATTACCATTTAAGTCACTCACATTAAAATTCCATAGCAATTTAACACCTTTAGGTAATAGAACTGTACTTTTTCACTTTTTCCAATTTAATCCTTTTTACTTAATTAAGTATGTAAACATCAAAATTTCTTAACGAAATTTTTATATGACCTTACTAATATACCATAGACATTAAAATAAAAATAAAAATAAAATAATTTTTTACTCGTCGGATTTGTGGTCCTGAAACCACTCTTCTGATTTGATTCAAAATGGGCAATTACACACATGCCCGTGTCTCAGGCCGTATGGACATGAATTTGCCCAAAAACAAGTAATTTCCAACACCAAACCATGAAACTACTTAAAGGTCTTTAGTACACCATATCAAGGCATTTAAACATGAAACCAAACCTACACAAAATGACCAAATCAATAGTCCAAGATCATTAAACTAATAAGCCATACAAGGCACCTTAATATAAATTACCAAAACCTACCAAATCATGCAAACTTTACTAAATACATTCATCAACTAAAAATTCCAAAAACCTAATAAACATATAACCTAAAGTAGCTTCATGACTCAAACCATCAAATGATACCAATAAACCATTCTCATTCATTATAAAAAATGACCAAAAGTACCTTCTAAAGTAAGCATCATAACCTATTATGCATATATGGCATCAAAACACAAACTTATTTAATTATTATATACACATTCATCAAATACCATTTTATAACATCCAAAATATGTTTCAATCCAAAATTGAAATATTTAAGTTTATAGGTGCTACTATTCTAGGAGATAGAAAAACTACCAAAGTCGGTGGATAGTATGAGCTGAAGATTTGATCCACCCAAAGTGTCAGTAACAATGATCTACAAAGCAATCCACAAAAAGAAATAAGCTTATAGAGCTTAGTAAGAACGTAGCATATCATTTAATCTATCAATAAATTGAATACAATTCATATATTATTCAATTCAGAATTACTGAGGCCTAAACAAAGCGCAAAGTACATCTCGGTGTACCGAAGTACAAACCGGGGCACGTTTGTGCAATTCATGGGTATCGAAATACAAACATGGGCATATGTGCAATTCATGTAATGTCCTCACACCCGAGACCATAGCCAGAGTCGAGCTTGAGGTGTTACTAAACTTAATTCATTAATTAAATAGCTCAAACAATTTTTTTTTAAATTTCTAGACAAGCTGGCTAACTACGTCACAGTCGCTTAAAAATTTATATCTCGAGTTCCAAAACTCGAAATTAAGTTCCATAAATTTCTAGAATTTTGGTCAGGCCAATTAGTACAGTTTATTAGTTAAAGTCTCCCCTAATTTAGGGTTCAACTACTCTGACCCCTGTGTATTAGGAAATAGATATCTCTCTGTACAAAGTTTTAATAATTATGCTGTTTGTTTCTCATAAAACTAGACTCAATAAGGAATCTGTACATATAAAGTAAAACTTCTAATTAGTTTTTTACAATTTTGGTAAATTTTTAAATCCAGAATAGGGCATTCAGAGACCACTATGACCCTGTTCCACCAAAACTTAAATATCTCATAAAATGTAACTCATTTACCTGTTTTGTTCCATCCATATGAAAATAGACTCATCAAGATTCAATTTATTAACTTATTCATCATTTAATTCCATTTCTACTATTTTTAGTGATTTTTCAAATTCACATCAGTGTTGCTATATGACTCTGTTCTATGGCCAATTTTACCATTCTAAGGATTTTCATGGTTTAGTTAAGACATAAAGCAGACATGTTATCATATATAAACTTGATTAGCCATACCAATAGTTAATCATTTACAAACCCTTTTCTTACCAAACCATAACCATATCATATGATCATTTATACAAAGTGAGTATATTGTTATACGTGCCACACTCAAAATATACAAGCCATTTTACCAATTTAGGTCTTCGGATAGTGTGAACGAGCCTTCGACATATCCCGATTCTCAAGCCAGCTTGTCAAAACTACAATGAAGAAAAAGGAGGGAGTAAGCATAAATTCTTAGTAAGTTCACATGTAAATAATTAGTAACATGATTATGCAATCCAACATAAACATTATTAAAACACTCATAACATAAAAATACTTACTATCTTACCACAATTTTGTCTCACCAAGTTCTCAACCAAGAATTAAACTCATACCTCTCCATTTTCACTTCTTCAACACATTCATCATCGAATCACTTTCATTTTAAGCATCCTCAATATTCTCTTTGGATTCTCCCATTGAACACGTAAGAATATAATTTCGGATACACGGATAGTGTACACGTAAGTGCTATACTCATAACTGAACAAGCTCAGTAGCTTTTGAATCTATGTAGCCAAGCTACCATGTAACCCGCCCATAAATGAACTCAGACTCAACTCAACGAGCTCGGATGCCTAGTTACATCTCACGAACTCGGACTCAACTCAACGAGCTCGGAACTCAACCATCCTAGTGACATGTCACTTGTACCCTAATCTATTCCCAAGGTTCAAACGGGATTGTTTTCAATTACACATTTCGATCACCTTCTTCGGAATATAGAAATTGATACTTACTAACATCTCATACTTATTAAGTTGTTCACATAATTTGCATATCACCAAATAATAATTTACAAAACATCATATTTCATGATAATAAGTATCATGTCATATAAATAACATTAAATCACTTAAAATAAAAATTATGTTACCTTATTTACACATGAACTTACCTCGATACAAAATATTAGCAATTGAGCCTATTCTTCGTAAACTTTGTTTTTCCCTTGATCGCGACTTGAATCTCATTTCTCTTGATCTATAATGCCAAATTAATTTTATTTAATACATACATTCATCAAAACAGCCCTTAGTATGAGCTTTGGCAAAATTACCATTTTGCCCCTAAACTTTCACATATGTGCACTTTTTCCCCAAGGCTCGTAAATTAAACCTCATCCTATTTTATTATGTTTTATGACATTCTAATCATTTTTCCCTTCTATGGCAACATCAAATTCACACTCTAACATGTACTTATGACTATTAGGTATTTTTACCGATTAAGCCCTTTTACTCGTTTTCACTTAAAATCGAGTAGCACAAGTTGTATAACATAATTTAAACCTGATATTCTATCATAAAACACCAAAATACACAAATTTCACCTATGGGTATTTTCCAAATATGAACCCTAGGTTGAATTATTGCTAGCATAAGTTAGATCAAGCTACCGAGATTCTAAAAACGTAAAGAACATTAAAGACGGGGCTTGGAATCACTTATTATGGAGCTTGGAAGCTTGAAACAAACCCTAGCTATGGATAACCCTTGAAATTTCGGCCTGATGAAGAAGATGGAGAAAAATTGGCTTTTAATTTTGTTTTTAATTCATTTTAATAACTAAATCACCAAAATGCCCTTAATTAAAAACTATAGTGTTTTATCTTCCTTTAGGTATTTTTGTCCAAACTAGTATAATGGTCTAATTACTATCCAAGGACCTCCACTTTAAGAACCCATTACTCACAAGTACTTAATACCTTTGTGAACTAGAACACACATTTTACAACTTTTGCAATTTAGTCCTAAATATCAAATTGGACCCTCTATCGATAAAATTTCTAAACGAAATTTTCACACAATCATGCAATCATGCCATAGACCTTAAAATGATAGCAAAATAAATTTTTCTAACTCAGATTTGTGGTCACAAAACCACTATTCCGATTAGGCCCTAATTCAGGATATTACAACTCTCCTCCTTTTTAAGGATTTTCGTCCTCGAAAATCTTACCAGTAAACAGGTGTGGGTATTGATTTCTCATAGTTTCCTCAGGTTCCCATGTAGTCTCTTCTACCCCGTACTTTTGCCACAATACTTTCATGAGAGCGACATTTTTATTTCTTAGTTGTTTGACCTCTCGAGCTAAAATCTTAATCGGTTCTTCTTCGTAAGTCATATCCGGTCGTAGCTCAATTTCTGTCGGTGAAATTATATGTGAAGGATCCGAATGATATCGACGTAGCATAGATACATGGAACACATCATGCATCTTCTGTAATTCAGATGGCAATGCTAGCCGATAAGCTCCTGGTCCAACTTTTTCAATTATTTCATACGGTCCAAATAAACGCGGACTCAACTTGCCCTTCCGTCCAAATCTAAGAACTTTCTTCCATGGAGACACTTTTAAAAATACCTTATCACCAACTTGAAATTCGATTTCCTTTCGTTTCAAATCCACATAAGATTTCTGTCTATCCGATGCAGCTTTCAAACAATCTCACTGATATACAATTCAGCCAACTTATTAAGAGAATAATCCATACATACCGGAATAAAATGAGCCGATTTAGTCAGTCTGTCAACTATTACCCAAATGACATTTTTCTTCCCAGGGAGTTAATGGCAACCCTGATACAAAATCCATAGTAACCCGATCCCATTTCCATTCAGGAACCATGATATGATGGAGTAGTCCCAAAGGTACTTGGTGTTCAGCTCTCACTTGTTGATAAATTAAGCACTTTGATACAAACTCGGAGATATCTCTTTTCATTCCACTCCACCAATACATTTTCTTCAATTCATTATACATTTTCGTGCTACCTGGGTGAACCACCAAACAACCATTATGTGCTTCATGCAAAATCTTTTGAATCAACTCATCATTTTTCGGTACACAAATCTGGTTTTTAAACATCAAGCAACCATCAGAACCGATTCTGAAATCTGATCCCGTATCAGCTTCACACTGCTTTCTCTTGCTTGCAAATCTTGGTCGTTTTTCTGAGCTTCACAAATCTCTTGTAAAAACATCGGTCTTGCTCTTAACTCTTCTAGAATCGAACCACCATCTGATACCTTTAACTGAGTATTCATAGCTCTCAAAGCAAATAGCAACTTTCTGCTCAAAGCATCGGCAACCACATTCGCTTTTCCCAGATGGTAGTCAATAACAAGCTCGTAATCTTTCAATAACTCCAACCATCTTCGTTGTCTCAAATTCAAGTCTTTTTGTGACATCAAGTACTTAAGACTTTTGTGGTCGGTATATACTCGGCACTTTTCACCATACAGATAATGTCGCCAAATCTTCAAAGCAAACACTATAGTAGCCAATTCCAAATCATGAGTCGAATAATTCCTTTCGTGAGATTTTAACTGCCTCGAAGCATAAGCCACCACTTTTCCTTCTTGCATAAGTACACATCCTAAGCCATTTCGCGAGGCATCACTATACACCACAAATTTTTTACCTGATTCGGGTTGTACCAACACTGGTGCTTCAGTTAATAACTTTTTCAATTCTTCAAAACTCTGTTGACATTCTTTTGTCCACTCAAATTTAACATCCTTTCGGAGTAGTCTAGTCATAGGAGCAGCAATTATAGAAAATCCATTTACAAACCGCCAATAGTACCCAGCTAGCCCCAAGAAACTTCTAACCTCGGTTACATTTTTTGGTGGTTTCCAATCAACAATGGTTGAAATTTTACTAGGATCAACCCGTATACCATCACCTCAAACAATATGACCCAAAAATCCAACTTCCTGAAGCCAAAATTCACTTTTACTAAATTGGGCATATAGCTGTTTATTTCTCAAAGTTTGCAAAACTATCTTCAAGTGTTCGGCATGCGCGGTCTCATCTTTCGAATAAATTAAGATGTCATCTATAAATACCACAACAAATTTGTCCAAATATGGACGAAATATGCGATTCATCAAATCCATAAACATAGCAGGAGCATTTGTTAACCCGAATGGCATAACTAAAAATTCATAATGACCGTACCTTGTCCTAAAAGCAGTTTTATGTACATCCGACTCTTTTACTCGCAGCTAGTAGTATCCAGATCTCAAGTCAATCTTTGAAAACCATGTTGCTCCTTTTAGCTGATCAAACAAATCATCAATTCTCGGTAATGGATACTTGTTCTTGATTGTCACCTTGTTTAATTGCCGATAGTCAACACACAATCTCATAGAACCATCCTTCTTTTTCACAAATAACACGGGAGCACCCCAAGGTGAAAAACTCTGTCTCACAAAGCCTTTATCAGTCAACTCTTGCAATTGTGACTTTAATTCATTCAACTCTGCTAATTCCATATACGGAGCAGTCGAGATCGGAGCTGTTCCCGATATCAACTCAATACCAAATTCTATTTCCCTGACTGGAGGCAAACCCGATAACTCTTCTGGAAATACATCCGCGAATTCACACACAATCGACACTGATTAAACTTTCTTTTCAATTTCTTTTGTATTAATTACATATGCCAAATAAGCTTCATAACCCTTCCTCAAATATCTCTGAGCCGACATCGAAGAAATCACACTAGATAATGCCTCTGATTTTCTTAATTCAACCAGCAGAATTTTACCACTTTCACACTTTAATTCTATAACTTTTTCTTTGCAATTTACAATAGCATCATGCAATGTCAACCAATCCATACCCAAAATAACATCAAATTCATCAAATGGCAACAACATCAAGTTGGCCGGTAAGTAATGACCCCGAATCATTAAAGGATATTTCTTGCATACTTTATCAACTATCACACATTTTCCTAATGGATTCGACACTCTGATCATAAATTCTGTGTACTCAATACGTATATTCATACTAGACCCCAATTTCATGCACACATATGAATGAGTAGAACCGGGATCAATCAAAGTATTAACATTAACATCATAAAGAGAAAATATACCAGTAATCACGTTAGGTGATGAAGCATCTTCACGTGCCTTTATGGCATAAGTTCTAACTGGAGCCCTTACTTCAAGTTTAGCTACTCAATCTCTAACTACATTCTTGCTGCTTGCTTCATTTCCAGCTTTTCTCGAATATCTTCCCCTCGAGTCTGCACCACTAGCTTTTACACTCTGAAATTTTTCCTTCTCAACTCTCTCCGGGCAGTCTCTAATAAAATGATCCGGAGAACCACACCAAACACATTCAATCACTCTACATGGGTCAAAATGATTTCTACCACACAGCTGGCACTCGAGCTTAGCAAATCTCAAATTTCCCACACTAGCCATGAAAGTAGTCTGAGATTTAAGACCCACATTTTGCTTCTTAGAATTTCCATATGATTGTCCTGCCGAAACTTGAGAACGAGGATTCATATTTTTAGATTTTCTAGATTGCTGTGAGAATGAACTGCTTGTCGATCTTTTCTTCCAATTTCTGGTCTCAGCCTCTACTTTTTTCTTCTCTTTAAGTAGTTCTTCAGCCTTGTAAGCCCGATCAACAAGTAGTACCATTTCTTTTAATTCAAGAATCCCAAAAAATACTTTACTGTCTTCATTGAGTCCGTCTTCAAATCGTCTACACATTTTAGCCTCTGTAGGAATATATTCTCTAGTATAGTTACTCAACCTGACAAACTCCCTTTTGTATTCAGTAACTGCCATGTTCCCCTACTTCAATTCAAGAAACTTTTTATGCTATTGATCAACAAATCTTTCGCTGATGTATTTCTTCCGAAATTCTTCTTGAAAAAACTCCCAAGTTACTTTCTCTTTCAGTACTACTGAAGTCAACGTCTTCCACCAATGATAGCCTGAATCCCCTAACAATGATATAGGACATTTCAAGCATTCCTCAGGTGTACAAGACAATTCATCAAATTCTCGAATAGAATTCTCAAGCCAAAACTCTACTTTCTCGGCATCATCATCACCATTTGCCCTGAATTCTTTGGCCCCTTGCTTATGGATTCTGTCAACTGGAGTTCTGTGAAATTTCATCAGATCTATACCTTGAGGCATCGGGGGTACAGGTTGAGGAATCGGGGGAGGTAAGGGAGGTTGTGCATGTAACACCCTGAATTTAGGCCTAGAAGTATTGGGCCTTGAGTGGGGGTCCATAAGGAAGTTGTATATAGGTATTTAATTGTGCAATGAAATGAAACAATTAAATGTTTACTTTAGTGTTAATGGCTTTGAGAAGTGTTGGAGAAATCTTGGGTTCAAACTTGGGCTTTAGCAAAAATTTTGGTATTAAGAGAAAAAAACTTAGATGCTTGGATGAGGGCTTTTAAATTATTGTGTTAAATAAATGACACAAGGAAGCTTATAGTCTAGTGGTTGTGGCGTCATTAAGGTTGTATGGGAGCCTGGGTTCAAGCCTTGGCTCTTGCAATTTATTTTGGTTTTTTTAAGGGAACCTGGACTTTGGCCTTTAGACCTTATAATTAATTGGGGATATAATATGACACAAAAAGCCTTGTGGCTTAGTGGCAAGTAGCGTGTGGAGCATCTGAGGGGAGGCATGGGTTCGAATCCCATGGCAAGCAAGGAGCATTTATTTTGCTAACAGGGGGCGGCAAGAGTTGGTGTTGAATTTAAACTCTAATGTTGGAGGGATCCCACATCGGGAAGCTAACATAAGAGTGGATGCAAAGCTGGCTTCAAATAAAGGGAACCATGAGGAGAGTAAAGGTACCTTTCTTGGCTGATCCCTTTCACTGTATGGCGTGCTCGTTTGGGTTGGGCGTCGACTAAGAGTGCTCAGAGCGTGGATTAACTCCACTCTCCTATCAGGTGTGTATTTCTCACTACTCTAGCTGTAAGATGGCTACTTCAGGCCGCGATGGGCCGAAAGGAGCTATGTGGGCCCAATGGGCCTACGGGCCCAATTGGATAAGTTGTTTGATTGTGTAGTAAATATTGGACTAGGCTAGGTGAATCTCATATTTGTGGCTAGATTTGGGCTAAAAGGGCCACACGAGCGTGGGGCCCATTTGGGCTAAGAATGGGCTTTAGAGCCATTCGTATTGTTAACCCTGTTTAGAATACTTTAGTTTACCAAATTACAGAAATGCCCTCGACTTGTAAAATTGCCAAAGTACCCTCGATTTATAGAATTACTGTTTTACCCTTGATTTACAGAATTATTGTTTTACCCTCGATTGTGAAATTACCATTTTACCCTCGATTGTGAAATTACTGAAATACCCCTATAGGGTAGAGTTACCAAAATACCCCTAGTTTGTAAATTACCAAAATACCACTAGTTTGTGAAATTACCGAAATACCCTTAATTTGTAAAATTACCAAAATACCCTGATTTACAAAATTACAGAAATACCCTTGACTTTCTAAAAATTATAGAAATACTATTGGTTTACAAATTACTGAAATACCCTTGGTTTGTAGATTTACCAAAACACCCTTGTAGGATAAAATGACTAAAATACCCTTAATAGGTAAAAAGACCGTAAAGCCCCTGTAGGGTAAAGTGACCGTAATACCCTTGTATGGTAAAATGACGAATATGCCCTTATGTTCCGTATGACTGTTGTGCTTAGGATTTACATATATTGATATTGGATTAGTTAAGTTTGAGTGACAGGTGGTGGTTATCGTAGGTGATTGATTATGGAAACATTTCAAATTCAACCCATAACAGGTGTGTACTAACCCTCGTAGTAGCTTAGATTAATACCTGCTGAGAAGCCGAAGTGCTAAAATACTGGCATTTCGGGAACTTGTAATGTTGCGTGTGGGTATAGATGCGATAAATACGATAAGATCAGTGTTTGGATCGATGGAACGGGTAAGAACTTAATTTTGTGCACGATGGTAAGTTGGGCCTCAATGGGCAGGAATTGGGCCAAATGGGCTTTTGGGCCCATTTGGGTAAAATTTATAGAAAATGGAATTTGGAAAAGTTGCATGTTAACACGGTTAGTATTATTGTAAAATTTGGGGTAGGCAAGCTTAGTGGGCTAAATCAGCATTCGTAAGGTCCATTAGGGGTTTTAGGCCCAAAAGCCCAAATTTGATAAGTGGGTTAAAGATCATTGTTTAAACACTCGAAAATATTGAAAATTGTAATGAACATGGAAAACCCTAATTTTTGGTAAAATTACGAAAATACCCTTATAATATGAACAATAACAGTTTTGACCTTGTGGGAAAGTGACTGACTTGGACTGTGTGGTTGACGGATTTGATTGTGAATATATGTTGGTGATATGAATGACTTGACTGTGATTGTTTGATTCAAATATGGGCATGACATTCTTCATACATGACACATTGCATGGGATATGGGTTATATTGATGGAGGAAGTGCTAAAATGGCTCTGCCCCAGTTTACCGAAAAGGGCTTTGCCCCAGTTTATCGGAAAGGGCTTTGCCCCAGTTATTAAAAGAGGCTAGGCCTCTAGTTATATGATAAAGCAGCTATGCTGCCAGTGGAGAGTTTGGTTGGGTGGGTTGAGTTATTCCCCACATTGAGAGCTTGGTTGGTACGGGTGGAGAGTAGCGGATGGTGGGTCGAGTAGTCTCCCCAAATGGGCTTGCATACATTCATTGACATTACATGTGATATTGAAATGGGCTTGCATACATCCATTGACATTACATGTGATATTGAAATGGGCCTAAGGGCCATACCGCTTACAATAAAGGCTTCAGCCAGTGATATGATTTATGAAAAGGCTTCGGCCCAGTGATATGATTTATGAAAAGGCTTCGGCCCAGGCCTAGTGATATGATTTATGGAAAGGCTTCGGCCCAGTATATGTCAAGACTAAATAGGGCTTTGGCCCAGATTGTACTGATACCGTGTTATTTACTGTTTGTTTGTTATTGGGGTTACACACTGAGTTTTCGTAAACTCATCCCGTTTCTAACTGTGCAGGTAATCCCTAAGCTTAGATGGTTTGAAGCTGCGAGGGACTCGGAGATGGCCACGCTACTGTTTCTGTTTCTTTTAATTGCAATAAGTAGCCGATTTATTTCTTTATAAGTTTTATCTTATTAATATTATTATTTGGTTTGGGTTGTAATAAGGCCATTTTAATTATTTTTTTGGGATTATTTTATCTTATACCCTATATTTTTCTGATAACAATATGAGTTAGACCAAGGGCACGTTTCCAAAATGATAATTGTTTTCAAAATAACGCAACGATACAATTAATCGGTTTATCAAAAATATCTACTTAAATGAATTCCAACTCGTTTTTCTCAAAACCTAACCTAGCACCAAAGTGTGGCAATGGTTGTGGGCATGTCTAAGATTGGATCCAATCAAGAGCTTGGTACTTAAGTAGCCTTCTAGGCTCACCTCCTCTGTTTTGGATACCTATCTGGTGCACAACTTCCATTTACTTTATTAACTTAGCAAAGACTATCTTTTAAAACACTAAGAAGGACGTTGAAAAAGGCATGGGTTTTCTTAAAAACTTCAATGTGACACGTCGGATCCGGCCATAACTTCTGGGCTGGGTTTGGGGTGTTACAGTGCATTCGGGTTTGTACGACCGAACTCAGTGTACCAGGCATTCATCATCTGGAGAAAGGATTCCTGAGCCCCTTCTCCTCGTCCTTGACCAACAGTAGGAGGTGGATTTTCAGTTGGCACCGCCCCTTTAGCCGGAGCTGGTGCATTACTTTCTACATCATCAGCCACATCTGGATCGGGATTCATTTACTATAGACAAAAATTATTTAAAAGGTCAGAAGTCGTCACACTATCACAATATATATAGCATGGCATGTATAGCAAAACCCGTACATACAACACGTTAATCCGAGAACCGACTAAACCTGCTCTGATACCACTAAATGTAATGCCCTCACGCCCGAGACCGTCACCAGAGTCGAGCTTGAGGTGTTACTAAACTTAATTATTAATTAAACAGCTCAAACAATTTATTTTTAAAATTTCCAAACAAGCTAGCTAACTGCGTCATAGTAGCTTAAAAATTCATATCTCGAGTTCTGAAACTGGAAATTAAGATCTGTAAACTTTTCCTGAAACTAGATTCATATATTTATCTACAAATTTGTTTCTAGAATTTTTGGTCAGGCCAATTAGTACAGTTTATTAGTTAAATTCTCCCCTATTTCAGGGTTTGACTACTCTAACCCCTGTATATTACGAATCATATATCTCTTTGTACAGAGTTTTAATGATTATGCTGTTTATTTCTTATAAAACTAGACTCAATAAGAAATATTTACATATAAAGTACAACTTCTAATTATTTTTTTACAATTTGTGGTAAATTTTTAAATTCAGAACAGGGGATTCAGAGACCACTCTGACCCTATTCCACTAAAACTTAAATATCTCATACAATATAACTTATTTACCTTTTTTGTTCCATCCATATGAAAATAGACTCATTAATCTTCAATTTCATAACTTATTCATCATTTAATTCCATTTCTACTATTTTTAGTGATTTTTCAAATTCACGTCACTTCTGTTGTATGACTCTGTTCTATGCCCAATTTTACCATTCCAAGGATTTTCATGGTTTAGTTAAGACATAAAGCATACAGGTTATCATATATAAACTTGATTAGCCATTCCAATAGCTAATCATCTACAAACCCTTTTCTTACCAAACCATAGCCATATCATATGATCATTTCTACAAAGTGAGTATATTGCTATACATGCCACACTCAAAATATACAAGCCATTTTACCAATTTAGGTCTTCGGATAGTGTGAATGAGCCTTCGACCTATCTTGATTCTCAAGCTGGCTTGTCAAAACTACAATGAAGAACAAGGAGGGAGTAAGCATGTAACACCCCTTACCCATACCCGAGGCCGGGATAAGGTATGAGGCGTTACCGGACAAACATACAAACATTAAACTAAAATACGGGCCATAAAATTTCATTCATATTTCAAAATGTTCATTCACTTACACATAGTCCCTTATTTGAGTCTATGAAGCCCAAAACATACTTTAGAAAGGGTTTGGGACTAAACCGAGAACTTATAAAAATCTTGGAAATTTCATGCTTTAAGGCTCCACACACCGGTGTCCCAAAGTCGTGTTCCATACACGGCTGAGACACATGTCGTGTTTCTGCCTGTGTGGAATATACCTAGGCTATTTTCCAAGATTTGGTCAACCTTAATATCTTACACACTTATCAAAATCAAAAGCATATAACATGGTATTCATTTAATGATTAAATATTCTCAATTAAACCACAAACATAGCATTTGTATGTCATCATACATGTGTCTCTCATACTCATTTTACCTTGTTTATTATAGTACCACTTATACATTTATACCAAGATTATCATCTTACCAAATATCTTCAGCTTAATCATCAAGCATTCATATTTAAAACTAGATCATATCTTTATAAAATACCACAATTCAGATGCGCAAAATAACATGTTTGCCTGAAACATTTCAATTCAACTCCATACCCAACAAGCATTACATTGAGACTAGTCATATATATATACATGTCATGATAAATATCATTCTCTTTCTGTTTTCTTATAAACATATATCATTTATTTCATTATACCAATATTTCATATACCATAGTTTCCATGTATTCCACATATATTTATTTTCCTCCTCCTCCTCTCCATTCCACATCCTTAATGTATATAGCATTCTTGTAAGTACGATTTCACAATTTACTAATAAATGCTCACATCAAACTGTCCACACGAGTCATAGTCACTTACTTATTTATAATTTGAGCTACAAAGCTCCAAATTAAGATCCATAAATTTCCCCTGGAACTAGACTCACATATATTTCCACCATAAAATTTTCATAATTTTTGGTTCAGCCATTTAGTACAGTTTATTCATTAAAATTTCCCCTATTTCACTTTCTGACAGTTCTGACCTCTCTTCACTAAAAATTAATTATCTCACAGTACAGAACTCAAATAATGTTCTTGTTGATTTATCTTGAAAATAGACTCATTAGGGATTTTAAAAATATAAGTTTAAGCCTCTAATTATTTTTATCCAAATTTTTTTTGATTTTCCAAAGTCAGAATAGGGGATCACATAATCATTCTGAATCAGTCTCACAAAAACATAAATATCTCAAACTAAGAACTCCTTTTCTTGCTCTGTTTCTTTTATACGAAAATAGACGCATTAAGATTTAATTTGATATCTCATTCAGTATCTGATTCAATTTCTACTATTTTTGGTGATTTTTCAAAATCACGTCACTGCTACTGTCCAAAAAAGTTTTATTGGTAATTCACTCTGTCACACTTTCTTTGTATTAACCTCGTTTTAACATACATATCACAATTCATTTTCACCACATTTCATACATCACAAGTATAGGCCCATGATCACAAGGTCACCATGAAATCATTCTCATGTATAACTTACTTGTTTATAACCGTACCACATCCTGGTCACTTAATGAACACATCATTCACATAACCAAGTTCCTACACTTATTCATCACAAAACTCACAAAGCAATACATAGAGAGTCTCCCGTTGAACACTTCGGATCAATCCTCGATACTTGGTGGTTTCAGCACATAGCTCCACCCATCATATAGTTCGGCTCTCTTGTACACATGGTGAACACTCAGTACCACCCATGTGACCTAGCCAATTTATCTCGTAGCTCTCTTGTCTACATGGTGTCCTTCACCTGGAACCACGCATGCGACCTAGCTACATATATCTCGTAGCTCTCTTGTCTACATGGTGTACACATAGTATCACCCATGCGACCTAGCTACATCATAATGTCTTGTAGCTCTCTTGTACACATGATGTGCACTCAGCACCATACATGTGACCTAGCTACATACTATCTGTATCATCCAATCTTTCCGAAGGTTCAATCGGGATTTCTCTCTCTTTTCCAACAATTTCACTAATCAAGTAATTATCCACAAACATATTTCCAATATTATTATAAAATATCATAATACAAGTAATATTGATGTATTACTTACATATAAACTTACATCTCATTTAATATCAAGACAATAACATTAAATTACACATTGCCTTATTAAAAATCATATGAACTTACAATTTCCCATATTATCCATAATCATAGAAATCACATTTATGTATGATAATTCAATGCACTTCATGTACCATAGACATATTTTTAAATCAATTCATAAACTTGGCACCATAATCATTTAATTTAACATAATTCAATTAATTCACTAAATTTAACTTTCAAATATAAATTACAGTATTATTGCTGTATTATTATCATACCAACTTACATACTTTCAACACCTCGGAAATTATAATAAATATATCAATTTTACATTCAAACATGCATAAATTAATGCTTATTATACATATGAACTTACCTCGATACTAAAACGACCATTTTACCAACTTACCACGAATGCTCTTCGGGACTTAGCCCAGATATATTACCAGCACGAATGCTCTTCGGGACTTAGCCCGGACATAACACCAGCACGAATGCTCTTCGGGACTTAGCCCGGATATATTACCAGCACGAATGCTTTTCAGGACTTAGCCCGGATATAACACCAGCACGAATGCTCTTCGGGACTTAGCCCGGATATATAACTCTCAATTCTCATGTACATATACATATATAACAATACACATTAGTATATCGTTTATATTACTTGAATACAAACACAACATGCTTATCGACCATTCAACTTTCAGTTCCATAGCCACATACGAAGATCACATTTATAGTCGTAACACTCTTTCAAAATTGCATCACTTATACCCTTATAATTCAATCCAAATCAAAATTTAAATACGAGTACATGATACGTACCTGATCAACTTAATAACTTAAGCATATCCAAGTGAAGTTATATCGCAAATTCTCATAGTCAGAAGCTTGCTACAGCTCGATCGGGATCAGAATTCATTACAATACAGCAAACACATTTTAATAGTCAAAAATCATCGCACTATCATTTTATCACTTTATGGCATGTATAAATAGACTCACGCGTGCCACGTTAGTCCTAGAATCGACTAAACTGTAGCTCTGATACCAATAAAATGTAACACCCCTATCCCATAACCGTCGCCGGAATAGGATGAGGCGTTACCAGAAATTAGGAATCAGATCAGAAGAATAAAATTCTATAAGTAAACATTCAAAAGATGCCATTTTCATATGGCTTATATACAATAGTCAAAATATCATTCTACTATATTGTCTATCCTATACATGCCATAAGCTAAGTCTAATTACATAGTTGCCGTAATGGTAGATAGTGTGACGAAGTGCTGATGATCCCTGAACTGGTAGTCAGAATCCACAACCTATAAACCAAAACATGATCGAACAGATTAAGCTTTTGTAAGCTTAGTAAGTTTTAAGCAAAACAAAGTGTTCTCATTCACTATCATTGGTCATTCATTTCAACTATTCGATGAAGTTAATCTAGAGCTTCATCTCGAACTATAATATCAATAAACGCATCACTTGGCTGTCACATATATACTTTCGAATAATAATGACCTAGATGGTCAAATATTTCCAAAGCACATTCTTCATCAATTTTTAAATTTCAATAATCCTTTCCACTTGTTCATAATCACATCCATATTATTAAGTATTTCAACATGACAAGTACTAAATTACCGTAGGCACATAAAGAACCAAACATATTTCTTATCACATATACGTAAGCTTACAAAACATAATCCTCACCTTGTACTGGCACATCTAGCTGAACCCAACCCATACTCAAATCATAAGGCTTTTGGGCAGAATATGCACTAATACATAAGAATATTTCATCACATACTTTATTATACAAGCATACCATTACCAATTAGATCATTCTCATATTTGGAGTTATAATATTAATCACATTTACCTACCTCTTTCACACTGATAATTCACCTCGAAATCACTCCACCGATGAGTAAGTAATACGTACCTGAACATCTTAAATACATAATACTTATTTGATGGTAACTTATTGCAGATACTCAATATCAAAGTCTTACTTGAATCCTAGCATTTAGCCGTCGGGTCTTTAAAGCTCGGATATAGTACGAGCACGAAGCCTACGGACATTAATCAGGATAATATTCTCGCATAAAGCCTGCGGGGTTTTAACCCGGATACAGTACTAACACAAATGTTCTTCGGGACTTATCACAGTTATACACTTCCACTTCCATCACATTGGCCATTCGGCCTTATCATATATATATACTTTCACATTCATCACATTGGCCATTCGGCCTTATCACATATACATACACTTTCACATTCATCACATTGGCCATTCGGCCTTATCACATATACATACACTTTCACATTCATCACATTGGCCATTCGGCCTTATCACATATACATACACTTTCACATTCATCACATTGGCCATTCGGCCTTATCACATACATACACTTTCACATTCATCACATAAAATCCTAAATCAAAATATAAATTTTCATGTATTCACATCACAATTATCCAAATATACTTCACATACCACATATACTTTCATGTATACACTTTGTCTTGGCTGAATCTACATCTATCATTTTCCGATGAATAATTCAATTTCAAGCCATACTATCATTTCATATTCGAATACTTATAAACTTACAATTTCACAAATTTGAATATCAAAGATCCATCTAACACTCATATATCATTTTATAACATCACAATTTAGAATTCACGTATGGGTTTAATCAATAGCTTATGAGCAACTAAAACAAGTTTTATCCATGTTTACAACATGACCACAATTTCTCTACAAGTTGTTTTCCTGAGCAACAGTCGTTAAATTATTTGTAACTAGGGCTACGAAATTCCAAATTATGTGCCGTTAATTTTCCCTGAAAATAGACTCGTATATCCTCTATCCACAAAATTTTCAGAATTTTTGGTTTGGCCAATCAATACCAGATTTTTCTTAAAGTTTCCCCTATTTTACTGCTTGACTACTCTGACTACTCTTCACTAAGAATTTAATTTCTCATTGTACAGAATTCACAATATGTTTTCGTTTATTTTTTTTGAAACTAGACTCATTAAGGAGTCTAAGCATAAAATTTTATCTTATAATCATTTTTGTACGATTTATAATGATTTTCCAAATACTAAACAGAGGAGTTCGGAGCCATTCTGACTCTGCTCACACAACTTTGAAAATGTCATTATCGGCAACCCCTTTACTTACACGATTTCTTTTATACGAAACTAGATGCGTCAAGATTTAATTACATAATTTATCCAGCTTTTAACTCAACTCCCACAATTTATGGTAATTTTTCCAAAACACGCTACTGCTGCTGTCCCTAGCAGATTTATACAATTTACTCTGTAAAGTTCTCATTCACATATTTAAAACATAATATCATATATGCCGTCATTTAGAAAAGTCATTGACCTTAACGTATATACATAATTCATATTCATCCCGTTTTAAAACTTAAGACTTACAAAGGAATCAAACTCAAATACTTAAGAACTTACCTTAAATGTCGTCGGACAACTACGAATCGACTATTCCATTTGTTTCGCTTTTCCCTTTTTCCGAGTTAAGTTCCTTTCGCTCTTGAGCTAGGTAAAATAAATTGGTTTGTTTAATTACTTAACTAATTTATTTAGATTCAAACATTAATAATTTTTCTTAATAAGAAACATACGACAACTCATTAACAACCATTCATTCACATCTTTATTCTTGATTACAATCGGCCATTATAACATATACAAATGCATATTAACCACTTTGACCGATTGTCCATTAAACACTAATTCATATACATAAATTTTACAACTCAACTCATCCTTCTCCACATTATTTACCTTAATTCACATTCGGAAATCACAGAACACATACTAACGATTTAACGTTACAATTCAAATTTTCACACACCAATAAACACATTCAGCAAAACTTCATTTCAATTTACTTTACTAAATTATTTCTTGGCACCTTTATCACATTTTCACAATCGGCAAAACCATGTTACCAATCTAATACATCAAAATTTACTTATCCAAGACTACATTCAGCATATATATATTCACATAAACACAATAGCCGATCGTTATTTATCATCTAATTCGACTTTCAATAACCTCAAATTATAAACAATATTCAATTCCCTAATTAAGATATCAATTGACAACTTCACAAACAAAGATTAACAAGCTTAGTGCTCATCTAATAACCATTTATAATTTAAAACTTCAAAAGTTCAAAATCTAACATTTTACTCACATGGCCGAATACATGCTTTGCCTCAACTAAGGAAATTTATACACTCACAACTCCATCAATTCATTAACATTACACTCATTCGGCCATTATACAAGCAAATTTAACATCTAAACAACACCTTCCAAAAGCTATCAAATTATCACAATTTAAGAAATTGCCGAATGCACATATGTTCAATAATTCATGAATTTAAACCATGGGTTAACTATACAATACACTTATCAATTTAATTTCATAAACAATTACATAAAAATCACATTAACATACCTTTGATTTATGAAATAACCATGGCCGAATGCCTTGGCTTCTTCTTCTCTTTTTTTTCTTTCACTAGTTACGGCAATGGGGAAAAGAAAGATGAACATACCTTGTTTCTATCACTCTTTCCTTCTTTTAATTATTCTTTCTTTCATAATATAAAGCCATTAACTATTATCATGCTAAAATAAAATGCATATAATATCTATCAACTATCATTATGGCCGGCCACTAATTAAAAGTGGTCCATTTGACATGCAAGTCCCTCATGTCAATAACTCATGCATTATTTGGCCACTTTAAATTTCACCTATCACATTTTCAAGTCTTATCACATGGGTCCTTTCTTATAAATTAACACCTAATTGATAAAATCAAGGCACGAAATATTCACACATACAAATTCCACATACAATAAGCACAGAATATAACATCTAATTATTTTTGTGACTCGGTTTTGGGGTTCCAAAACCACTTTCGACCAGGGTCAAATTAGGGGTGTCACAGGTATTTTTCCAAATATGAACCCTAGCTTAAATTATTGCTAGAATAAGCTTAATCAAATTATTGGGATTCCAAAAACGTAAAGAACTTGAAAAACGGGGTTAGAACGGACTTACTATTGAGCTTGGAAAGCTTGAAAACCCTAGCCATGGCTTCCCCTATGCTAATTTCGGCCTCCATGAAAAAGATGAGTCAATTTTGGCTTTATTTTCCCTTTTTTATTTCTTTTAATTACCAAATGACCAAAATGCCCTTCCTTACTAAACTTTCAAAAATTCCATCCATGTCCAATTTTTGTCCATCACTTAGAAATTGATCAAATTGCTATTTAAGACCTCTTAATTAATATTTCAAAGCAATTTCATACTAGAAACTTCTAGAATACAGGTTTTGCAACTTATTCAATTTAGTCCCTAACTTCAAATTGAGCACTTTATACATAGAATTTCTTCACGAAATTTTCACACAATCATGCAATCATATCATAGACCTCAAAATAATCATAAAATAATTATTTATATCTCGGATTTTGTGGTCCCGAAACCTCTGTTCCAACTAGTCCCAATTTTGGGCTATTACAAAACATAAATGCTTAGTAAGTTCACATGTAAATTATAAGTAACATGATTATGCAATCCAACATAAACATCATTAAAACACTCAGAACATAAAAATACTTACTATCTTACTACAATTTTGTCTCACCAAGTTCTAAACCAAGAATTAAACTCATACCTCTCCATTTTCACTTCTTCAACACATTCATCATCGAATCACTTTCGGTTTAAGCATCCTCAATATTCTCTTAGGATTCTCCCGTTGAACACGTAGGAATATAATTTCAGATACACGGAGAGTGTGCACGTAAGTGCTATACTCATAACTGAACAAGCTCAATAGCTTTTGAATCTATGTAGCCAAGCTACCATGTAACCCGCCCATAAACGAACTCGGACTCAACTCAACGAGCTCGGATGCCTATTTACATCTCACGAACTCGGACTCAACTCAACGAGTTAGGAACTCAACCATCCTAATGGCATGTCACTTGTACCCTAATCTATTCCCAAGGTTCAAATGGGATTGTTTTCAATTACACATTTCAATCGCCTTCTTCAGAATATAGAAATCGATACTTGCTAACATCTCATACTTATCAAGTTGTTCACATAATCTGCATATCACCAAATAATAATTTACAAAACATCATATTTCATGATAATAAGTATCATGTCATATAAATAACATTAAATCACTTAAAATAAAAATTATGTTACCTTATTTACACATGAACTTACCTCGATACAAAAATATTAGCAATCGAGCCTATTCCTTGTAAACTTTGTTTTTCCCTTTATCGCGACCTGAATCTCATTTCTCTTGATCTATAATGCCAAATTAATTTTATTTAATACATACATTCATCAAAACAGCCCTTAGTACGAGCTTTGGCAAAATTACCATTTTGCCTCTAAACTTTCACATATTTTCACTTTTGCCCAAAGGCTCGTAAATTAAACCTCATCCTATTTTCTTATGTTTTATGACATGCTGATCATTTTTCCCTTCTATGGCAATATCAAATTCACACTTTAACATGTACTTATGACTATTTGGTATTTTTACCGATTAAGTCCTTTTACTCGTTTTCACTTAAACCAAGTAGCACAAGTTGTATAACATAATTTAAAACCTCATATTCTATCATAAAACACCAAAATAAACAAATTTCACCTATGGGTATTTTTCCAAATATGAACCCTAGGTTGAATTATTGCTAGCATAAGTTAAATCGAGCTACCGGGATTTCAAAAACGTAAAGTACATTAAAAACGGGGCTTGGAATCACTTACTATGGGGCTTGGAAGCTTGAAACAAACCCTAGCTATGGAGAACCCTTGAAATTTCGGCCTAATGAAGAAGATGGACAAAAATTGGCTTTTAATTTTGTTTTTAAATCATTTTAATAACTAAATGACCAAAATGCCCTTGATTAAAAACTATGGTGTTTAATCTTCCTTTAGGTATTTTTGTCCAAACTAGTATAATGGTCGAATTACTATCCAAGGACCTCCACTTTAGAAACCCATTACTCGCAAGTACTTAATACCTTTGTGAACTAGAACACACATTTTACAACTTTTGCAATTTGGTCCTAAATATCAAATTGGACCCTTTATCGATAAAATTTCTAAACGAAATTTTCACACAATCATGCAATCATGCCATAGACCTTAAAATTATAATAAAATAAATTTTTCTACCTCAGATTTGTGGCCACAAAACCACAATTCTGATTAGGCCCTAATTCGGGATATTACAATTCAGGGGTACCGAAGTACAAACAGGAGCACATCTATGCAATTTAGGGGTACCGAAGTACAAACAAGGGCACATATGTGCGATTCAGTAGTATCGAAGTGCAAATAGGGGCACATATGTGTAATTCAGGGGTACTGAAATACAAATAGGGGCACGTTTGTGCAATTCATCATTATTCTTCTAATAACGTAATAATTAAAGCATCATAATATAAGCACACAAATAGAAAATTTATTACATATCAAAAACACTACGAACTTACCTCGACAATTAGAGCGTAGAAACTTAATCGACTAATCTGAGGCTTTAGCTTTTTCTCCATCTAAATACGTTCTTGGTCTATCTTGATCTAAATAAACAAATTCAATCCATTTAATATCTCAATTGTTCGATTCAGTTTACATTTCATATTTTTGAGAAATTACAATTTTCCCCTAACATTTTAACTTTTCACAATTTAGTCCTTAAGCTCAAAAATTGAAATCTAAGCATTTTAATCCTCATATTATTCCAATCAAATTCACTAGGGACATATATCAATACATACAAACCTACATTTTAGAAATTTACCATGAACTTTGTAATGCCCCAAATCTTTAGTCATTTAATTGTGTCTTGTGTTGCATGTTGGCTTACTTGTTGTGATGGTTAAGGGTCCTGAGTAGTGTGAGAAGACCTGGGTTCAAACTTAGGCTTTAGGAAAAGTTTTTGGTTTCTACTAAATTAAACCTTTACTGCTAGAGGTTGGGTTCTTAATTAGTTGCGGGGAAATCAAGTCATTAAAAAGCGGTTGGTCCAAGGGATGATAGCGTGTTGCTATTGCCTGTAGGTCTTGGGTTTGAGACTATCATGCTCAAGTGTTTTATTTTGGCTTGTTACGGTGTCGATGGTTGTTTATTACTGGGACTCTAAAGCTTGGGTGGTTGGTGTTTGAGGATAGTGGGAGTGTGTAGCCGAAATTCTAGGAGGGAATTTGGCGATGTGGATAGAGGGGGATCGGTTGAGAGATTTATGGAGGATTTCTGGGAGGTGATTATGGGGAGTTGAGGAGTGAGAGAAGGTTGTGCCGAATGGGGCCTAACCTATACATACCATTATAACCATAATTAATTTACCATATGTACCAAGATAGGCCAATGGATAGTGTGAGTGATCTCTACCAATGCTTCCAATCCAACGAGCTTCTGAATTACTATAGAACAAGGGAAAAGAAAATAGAGTAAGCATGAAATGCTTAGTAAGTTCGTATAACATGGTAAATAACTTATCATATGTTTATGTTCAGAATAAACTTGCAAGGCACTATCAATCATTTTATCATAAGCACTAAACACATATCCTCATCATGCTAGCCAAGTAATCACATATGATAGTTCTTAATCATGGATGAACAAAGTCATCAAGCATGATCCATATTCATGTAAGAGTCAATTCATGCATCATTATATCAAGTAACGTCATTTCCATGTACTTCATGTACATACGGGTAATAATTCCTTTCTAATTCATACTATCTCATATAAACATCAAGAAACATGTATGGGCTCAGTAATAACCAAATTCTCATATACGTATATTTTCCACATTATGAATTCAAATAAAATATACAATTCATATCCCTGTATTTAAAGTACATTTTCATTATAATTCATTTCGATTTCATATTATTTCATGTAGGAACTTTACCCATTAAATCATTTGAAATATCAATGTCACACAGGATATACACTCAAGGTGTACTAATCTATATTCATGGATGAACATATTTATTAAATAGATTCCATGTTCATATATCATCAACTTGTATTTCCATAAATCATGTATCATCATTTTATGTATTTTAGGTAGACACTTGTAATAATTCATCTCTTGTTCATATTTTCTCATGTCAGAATTTTTCCGATGAATTATTGAAAACATCGATGATACACAGGTAGTACACTTGTAGTGTACAAATCAAAAACCGTCAATTCATATTTAGGAGTACCCAATTAGGGAACATAATTAGGAAGCACACTCTCGAGCCTTGTAATGGGAAGCTCACACAGAGCCATTTCAGGAAGCTTATCTGGGCTATATAATAGGAAGCTCATAAGAGCTATAATCGGGAAGTTCATAAAGAACCATATTGGGAAGCTTCAGGTAGCCAATATCGGGAAGTTCAAGTGAGCACTATTAGAAAGCTCACAAGGAGTCAATTTAATGGGAAGTTCACAAAGAACCTTTAATCGGGATGCTCATAAGAGCTAAGGTGTGTCCACAACAAATATAGGATCACAACCTATTGAGACACTCCGAAGAGCTATTATCGGGAAGCTCGCAAGAACCTTATACAAAAATCTCGAGAAGGTTTATAATGGGACACTGATAAGAGTTGTGGTGTGTCCACAACATATGCTGGACTACAACCAATACAGGAAATCTTGTATCCATCGACTTTCATTTATTCAAATGAGATTTGACACTTTTCTGGCATTGTCAGATATGTGATCATTTCATATATTTATGACATCTATACAATTCACATAAATACATTCAATACAAGCATATAAATATATACAATTTAGTTACATGCACTTACCTTGATAAATGTTCGTGCACGTAAAATCTATTATTCCGACATTTTCTCTCTTCCTCGTTCTAACTCTGAATTTTGTTTATCCGGATCTATATGAATGAATTTAACATTAATTTAATACAATTCATACTCAACTAAGTCCAATTCACATTTTAGGCAAAATTATTGTCTTGCCCTTAAACTTTTAATTAATGACAATTTCATCCGTAGGCTCAGAAAATGAAATGCATGCAATTTAATCCTTATTGCAAACCTAGCCAAATTTTACAAGTAACATATACAGCTTATGTATTTCATAAAATTCAGAATTTTTCCATAAATTTTACAAATTTACAATTTAGTCCCTAATTTACATTTTCATCAAAATTCACTTTACAAAAGTTGTTTATCTATCAACAACCTTTCATTTTCTACCATAAATTTCAAATTTTAGCATATTCATCCATGAAAAAAATTCTATACTTTGATAATTTTTCAAATTAATCCCCAAAATAGCTAAAATAGGCTATCCCGATCTCAAGAATATAAAATTACTAAGAACGAGACTTGAATACTTACCAAATTTGGCCAAATAAGTTTTCTCTTTCTTATATTCTTCATGGCAAGGGTTTTCAAATTTATTTGGGAAAGATGAAGATAAAAATGATGATATTTTCTTTATTTTATTATTTATCATCTTTATTTTTCTTCTTTCCAATTTTATCCTTTTCTTTATTTTATTTTCCATGGATGATTCATCATCCTTAACAACTAACTATTTTTAATGGTCTATTTGCCATATAAAGGACCTCAAATTTTGAATTTCATAGCTATTTAATCCCTTTAGCTATTAGAACTCAACTTGTGCACTTTGTGCAATTTGGTCCTTTATCAAATTATACATGTAATCGGTAAAATTTCTTTACGAAGTTTTTTATATAACATTATTATCATATTGTAGAACATAAAATAAAATAAAAATAAATTTCCTTTTCGGAATCAGATTTGTGGTCCCGAAACCACTGTTTCGATTTTATCGAAATTGGGCTATTACAACTCTCCCACTTTAAAAATTTTCATCGTTAAATATTTTACCAGTAAAGAAGTTTGGATATTTCTTTCACTTCACATGCCAAAATTTCAATTAGTCTGTCACTTAATTTGTCAAGCTGAATTTCAATATCTATCAGAGAAATATCATGTAACGGATATGATCGATACCTTCGTAGCATATACACATGAATAACATTGTGAATGCTGTCAAGCCCTGGCAATAATGTCAATCAATACATAATAAGTCTGATTCTTCTCAATGATCTCCTATGTCCTAATAAGTCGCGGACTTAATTTGCCTTTACAGCCAAACAGGAGAATTTTCCTTCCATAACAAAATTTTCAAGGATATTTTATCGCTAACTCGGAACACTATTTCTTTTCATTTAAGATCCGCATAAGATTTCTGACAATCAAAAGTTACCTTAAAACTATCTCAAATCACCATCACATTTTTTTAGTTTCCCAGATTAAATCAACTCCATGCACTCTTTCTCTCACTAAACTCAGTCCATTACTATTGAGTTTTGCATTTATGACCATACAGAACTTCGTACGGTGTCATTTTAGTACTTAATTTGAAATTGTTATTGTAACACCCCTTACCTGAGTTTGACGCCGAAAAAGGATACGAATTGTTACAGGACTTAAACACATACAAATGTACATTTACTAGTTATGAAACTTCGGTCCAATTTAAAACTTTTAACAATACCCTAATGTCCCTACTGTGGGCCTACGAGGCCCCGAACACATTTTAGAGTTGATTTGGGACAAATCTGTGCACTCTAGAAAACTTGGTAAAATTTCAAGTAAACAGGGAGACACGCCCATATGGAAAGGTAACACGCCCGTGTGTCTTCTTAGCATGGCCATGTTGAAGGCCTGTGTGGCTCACACGGCCTGAACTTTTTGGGACGCGCTCGTATCCCTAGCCCGTGCGAATTTATTTTTCAATTCGAATCTACAGGGGTTTTCACACGGCTTGGCACACCCCCTTGTCCATGACCCGTGTCTCCCACACGGCCAAGACACGCCTTTGTCTCAGCCCATGTGCAAAAACCTTGCCATTCTGTTTCTGACGTCAGCAACCCGTTAAGGGCACACGGCCATACTAAGCCGTACCCTCCACACGATTAGGGCACACGGCTGTGTCTCCGCTCGTGTGGTTACTACTGGGCATTCTGTTTTGCCAAATTTAGGTGTAGGGGACACACGGCCTTACCACATGCCCATGGGGCAAGTCGTGTGTCACACACGATCTAGACACACGCCCGTGTGTCTGCCCGTGTGGACAAAAACAAGGCTATTTACCAAGCCTTTTTGCCACCCTTACTTTCACTAACCTACACAACATCAACCAAAACCAATCCAAGCATAACACATATAACCAAAACAACCACAACCATAAGAAATTTGAATCAAATGCATTTAATAATAATCTATATTAGCCAACATTAATGGCCTATAAAAAATGAATATCACATCCATCATATGAGCCAACACTTGTGGCTAAACTAACAAGACACTAAACAAAAGATTCAAGTCCCTATACATGCCACAATCAAAATATTAAACTAGCTATACCAAAGCTTCAGGTGATACTGTGATCGATGCCTCCGACGTCCCTTGATCCCCGATAGTAGCTTGGCGGTACTACAAGAAAATGGAAAGGAGAGGGTGTAAGCATAAGGCTTAGTAAGTTGCATGTAAATAAATAACAACATCAACCACATATATTTAAATCACATAGCATATAATAAATCAACACAACATTCTTGAGTGCACAAAGGTAGATATCACCACATACTTATACAACACAAATATAAGCCAAAGATTTCAAAATCATTTTCATAGATAGAACTTACTCATTTTATGTAACACCCCTTACCTGTATCTGATGCTGGGATAGGGTTCGAGGTGTTGCAGGACTTAAAAGTACACAATTTCGTAAAATCGGGCCATAAAATTTTATTTAAATAAAAAACATTCAATCACATGCATAATGTCCCTTACACGAGCTACTGAGGCTCTAGACATGAATTAAAGGTGATTTGGGACTAAACCAAGAACTTTGGAAAGTTTTGGGAAAGCTTAGAAAAAATTTTCATGAAATAGGGTCACACACCCGTATGGACAGAGGGACACGCCCATTTATCTCCAACATCCCTCTATCCTCAGGCCATGTACCTCTCTGTTTATGACATCAGCAAAATAAATTGAACCACACAGCCAGGCCACACGCCCGTGTGCTAGGCCGTGTCCTCCACACGGTTGAGACACATGGTCGTGTCTCTACCTGTGTGGCTAGCACTTAAGCTATTTTCCAAGGCTTTTGTTACCATTAATACCTCACATACTTAAATACATTATAGACAAATATAATATAGCATCAAGTAAATGATTAAACACCCTCCATTAAGACTCAATTGTAATATTCATATGTCATCATACATGTGTATTGCTTACTCATTTTATACCAAGTCTAAACACACCAATTCATAATCAATTGAACATGTCATTTTGATCATCACTTATACACTTATACCATGCTTGCCGAAGTCATTCCACACCAATTTCATGTTCAAGCATTATTGACTTATTACCATATCACACTTTTATTCTCTGGTTATAACCACTTCGTTTGGTTATAAGACATTCATCAAGCATACATACTGTAATACTAACCATTCATATCAAACAAATATAATCACATGACCACATCACAAGACATCAATACGTAGCTTCGATAAATAGGCTTACAAGCCATGACCATCATAAGCCACATCTTATGGCTATATACAATGTAATAATATAAGCCAACAACTCAGCCAAATCATAAGAAAACATATCAATAACTAAGTCCCTATACATGCCACTCACTTGATAACGTTTAAGATTCATCAATACCTCGAAAGTGATAGCTTGATGTGTGATGGTGCCTCCGACGATCACCAACCCCAAGCTAGCCTATCAACACTAAAGAAATGGAAAGGAATGAGTAAGCTTTATAGCTTAATAAGTCCATATGTAAATAATAAGCAATTTTATCAACATGTTCTCATGGTAACACAAGTGGAATTGCACACAATTCCACTATTTGCTCATATTCCAATCAAGTTGTCTACTCGAGTCATAGTCACTAAATTATTAATATCTTGAGCTACGAAACTTCAAATTAAGATCTGTGAATTTTTCCTGAAACTAGACTAATACATCTTCCGAGCATAATATTTTCAGAATTTGTGGTCTATCCAATAAGTACAGTTTGTTCTTTAAAGTTAACTTTATTCTACTCTTTGACAGCTTCAACCTTTCTTTACTAAAAATTGATTATCTCTTAGTACGGGATCCAGATGATGTTCTTGCCTATTTCTTTTGAAAATAAACTCATTAAGAATTTAGTCATATAAATTCTAACCCATAATTATTTTGTTTTACAATTTTTAGTGATTTTCTAAAGTTAAGACAGGGAAGCCCAAAATCACTCTGACTCTGTCTCACAAACATTCAGTCTATGTGAAACTAGACTCAATAAGATTTAATTTCATATCTTATTCAGTCTCTAATTAGATTTCCACAATTTTTAGTGGATTTTCAAAGTCCGACTACTGCTAATGTCCAAAACTATTTTAGTGCAATATGATGATAACTATCATAAGTTCATTTTCAACTAATCATGAACTCACCATTTCATGGATTCCATGTTCAATTTCACAATGTGAGTTAGCATGATATTGCAACAAATTTCATAATCATAATTCATACATCTTAGCTCACCAATGTCTCAATATTTCAAAGTCTCAATAATCATAAGCTTAGTGTACATACCTATACCATTCATAGTATAGTATACAACCATACCTTCTGTAACATGCCCTCCTCAGGCCTTTCCTTACATCATCCATTGTATTACCCGCTGAACACTCGGAATGCTATTGGATACGCGAAAATTCGCACATAAGTGCCACATATATTTACGTAGCCAAAGCTGCCACATAACATGTAATGCTCACGAAGGAGCTACTCACGGGCTTGCTCATATAAGCTATTGGTCAAGGTGTAGCTACACGAGCTGCTAACTCAAGTTGTCAGGTATCCGACCAACTCAAGGATTACCTAGCCACCGGTAAGACACAAAAGACCATTGCCCAAAACCCAATTACATGTATCGCATCCATAATGAACTCGGACCAACTCAACAAACTCGGATGTCACATGTGTCGAATCCATTATGAACTCGGACCAACTCAACAAGCTCGGATGCTCGCATCCATAATGAAATCGGACCAACTCAACGAGTTCGGATGCCTCATACATATCACGAACCCAGACCAACTCAACGAGTTCAGATTTCTATATTCCTAGTGACATGTCACTTGTATCCTAGACTATTCCTAAGGTTCAAATGGGATTTTCCTCACTTGCACATGGCATACTTTGTCATACTTGCTCGTGATGTCGTATATAATGGCCAATTATCATTTATGCTTTCATAACAACCAATAAGTATATAACTCATAATAACAAGAAAACATTTATCACATAATATCAAAACATTAAAAACATGCTACAACACCACATTATTTGCATATGCACTTACTATCGCAAACATATAATTCATCACAACTAAATTAACATACCAATTTAGATTTCAGCCATAAATAACAATAACATTAGCAACATGCTTATTTCATCACACGAACTTACCTCAAATCCGAGCACGGCTAATTATTTCATTGTAGTCCACAATCTCGTACTTTCCTGATTTAAGCTTGAATCTCGATTTTCTTGATATAAAAATTCAAATATAGCTTATTTAGGACTCACATTATCCATATAGACCAAAAAATAATATTATGGAAAAATTATATTTTTGCCCCTAAACTTTATCATATTTATAATTTTGCCCTAAGGCTCGTAAAATGACTTTCATTCAATTTCTTTGTACTTTAAGCCCAGAAGGATCATTTTCATAACTATAGCAGTCCACAATTTCCACTAAAACACACTTTTATGACAAATTTTATAACTTTTACGATTTAGTCCTTTTAAGCATTTTCACCAAAAATCTCTTAGCAAAAGTCGTTTATTTAACACCCAACATTTGTTTTTTACCATTAGACATAAAAAAAATGCATATCATTCATGGGTATATTTTTAAACATGAACCCTGGCTCAAAATATAGGTAGAAACGAGTATATCATGTTACGAGGACTTCAAAAATGCATAGAACATTAAAAACGGGGCTCGAAATCACTTACAAATGAGCTTGAAAGCTTGAACACAAACCCCAGCCATGGCTTCTTCTAATATTCGGCTGGATGGGGAAGAAGATGAGCAATATTAGCTGAATTTTCCTTTTTAATTGATTTATTTACAAAATGACCAAATTGCCCTTTTAACCTTTCTTTGAAATTTCTACCACACAAGGCCATTTTTAAGAACTTGGTCTAATTACTCTTTAAGGACCTCTAATTAATACTTCAATTTAATTTCATGCTTAAAGCTTCTAGAACTCAAGTTTTATAATTTATTCAATTTAGTCCTTAAAGTCAAATTAAACACCTTTCACATAAATTTTCTTCATGAAATTTTTACACCATCATATAAACATATCATAAGCCTTATAATAATCATAAAATAATTATTTCTAATTCAGATTTGTAGTCTCAAAACCACTATTCTAACCAGGCCCTAATTCGGATGTTACAACTCTCCCCCCTTTATGGATTTTTGTCGCCGAAAATCTTACCAGAAGAGTGGTTTGGTTCTCACATAAATTTCACTCTCTCATAATCATTGCTAAAGAACTTTTACTCAGGCTATACTTAGTACTTCATTCTTTAATTTCTCTTACTAGAGTAATAAGCAATTCTTCACCAAACGACACACCAACTGAATCTTGATCTCTATCCGCTTAAAGAGAACTAGCATACTAAGAAATCTGACAATCTTAGAGATACATGATACCATTAATCCGTTAAGCAAAAATTCAACACATACTGAAATGATTTGCGGATCTCATCAAACATTTAGCAACAAGCCACAAAACATTTTTCTCTTTCAAATATAAGAATAATCCTGATAACAATCCATGTATTCAAACACAAATATCAGAAATGTCGAGTTCTAAACTCGAGCACCAATACATCACTCTTATGAATTTTCTTGCAAACTCTCTGCATAAGCTCTAGATTTTCTCCCCAAGCACTTGTAACCATATTTTTCTTTACTCAAAGATCATACAATAACTAACTCAAGTCGTCTACGCTATCTCAAAACTCAAATCTAGCTATAACATCGGATACTTTGAGCTATCACATTGCCTTTTTTGTCTTATAACACCTCGTAAACCATTCAACTACATATCACTAAAAATCCAGAAGTCTCTGCCTAATGCAGACTGAACTGGTTCAAAGGCTTCGGTTAACAATGTCCTTGTCTATTTAAAGCTTTACTAACATGTAATAAACCTTTCGACTTTCACAAGGCAAAAAATTTATCATTCAAAGTAGCTTTAAATCATATCGACGTCTTCTAAGATATATACACTCTTCATTCAGACTATCTGTTCTTTACCTGAAAAGAAAAGAAGTAAAATCTTATTCTCAAACATTAATATTCCATTTAATCTTTCAAACAATAACCAATACAGATTTAACAACCAAGTCAGTCTTAATCACCAATAAATGACATTTCAAGAAATCCTCTCTTCCAGTCGATAGAATGATTCAACATGTAATCATTCAAAATTCACTCATCATGCCAATTAAAGTCTATTTCAATTGCATTAACTCAAGGCAGCATAAATATTCCCAATCGAAGGCATTAACTTGATTAACTTACTTGAGGAAAGAAATCCACCATACAAATTGTAACTAGCAATTTCACCACTTTTGCCTTCGTCGATATCAATTCTTCGCACGAAAATTTGGAGAAATCCAGATACTGGAATCATCACGTTACTATAATCAACCAAAAGCATGATCATAATTAACATATTCATCATAGGCTAAAGAACACATTTTTGATGAGTCACAATCGACAATTTGCGGAATAGAGATGACATGAAAACCAAGATAAAGAAGTCCAAGACAAAGAAATCCAAGATAAAGAAATCCAAGATATAGAAATCCAAAATACAATATCATAATGAAAGACCCAGAACAATGCTCATAAGAAAATTATGTAGAATCTCGATAATTCCTCAGAGAACAGAAATCTAGAAGAATACATCAATCCAACCCACTAGAATTAAATGCAACAAGGATAATATACCTTCCCATATATGTATCGAAGAGAACACCAGTTAGAAGAAACAGAATTATAACATCATGTGTATTTTCTCATAAAGTCCCAATAAATGAAATGTAATAGAATGCCAGATAGAAATACATCAATACAGGCTATATACTAGTCAGACTATCAATACTTTCGTCTATACATCATGATTAAAACATTCTCATAGAACAAGGATTTTATCAGAAGAGTAATGGCCATAGGAATAATCCCAAGAACAATTAAACATATAGAATACCTCAGAAAAAGCTGTCGAAATCTGTTTAGCCATAACTGTCATACTCAGATATCTTACCTTTCAAATATTATTCTTTCAACTACTTCTGTCATCACAAATCCCATATTATGATTCTCATTGAAAAAGATCGGTCCTGAAGAAATTCCAGTTAATACATTTCTTGACATCGCACCTTACTAGTTTTGTCTTTACTTATCAATCCAATTTAATCTCTGATCATATTTATAATCACTATACAGCCGAACTCTTTGGCCTCATACTTGTGAGCTTATTCAACACTGATATCATAAAATCCTTTACAAAACACCACTCTGGTAAGGGGTTGGGGTCTTAAGGTCCCTAACTCGTCTCTCATACACATATACATATAACACTATTTCATCATCATAGTAACATTTCCACAAGCATATCATTCACTTCAGGCAAACTATTATTCACGTCTGTATGACATGAACTTTCCAATTATCTTATTTAAACCAGTGCACTTATGCATGCATTCTATGGATTCTAAACAACTTTACTTATCATTTTCATTCAATTAAACAACTCAGGCACATAATATCATATGAAGGCCAAACAAACATGGATAAGTATATCACTGTCTTAACTTTCATCTTGCACATCATCGTATACATATCATTACATTCACATGAATCAATCCATCAATTTAACATAGATAAGTTCATTACATTATAATCCCTTGTCTCATTTAAAGATATCATTAAAATTCATCAACATTCAACGTCCAATCGGGACAATGATATTTTTATCTGTAACACGATATTGTAAACCTTTGTTCATACCTTTATGAATTTATTTTTGTGACATTCACTTAATCAAACAAGTGAAGTGCTCAATATCATGCGAACATCAAACAAGCATAGGTACTCATCGTAACATGAACTTTCATCTCATATGTTATCACAGACATATCATGAACTTTTATTCATACCTTTTTGAATTTAAACTCATCATGACTGTAATTTACTCAAATACCTTAGCTTCACGTTGAACATGGTCTGTGTAGCTTAGTTGGAGAGTACCTTTGTCTAAACTAGATAGCTCTCATTCGCATCGGGAGACATCACACTATCACAAATTGGTGGCATGTATAGCTAGACTCTTATGCATGATAGGTTAGCCTGAGAACCGACTAAACTATAGCTCTGATACTACTAAATGTAACACCCTTTACTAGTATCTGACGTCGAGACAGGGTTCGAGGTGTTACCAGACATAAAATTACACAATTTCATAAAATTGGGCCATAAAATTTCATTTAAATTAAAAATATTCAATCACATGCATAATGTCCCTTACACGAGCTACCGAGGCTCTAAACATGCATTAAAGACGGTTTGGGACTAAACCGAGAACTCTGGAAAGTTTTAGCAAAACTTAGAAAAAACTTTCATGAAATAGGGTCACGCCCGTTGGATAAAGGGACACACCCGTGTGCCTCCAACACGCCCATATCCTCAAGCCGTGTAACTCTCTGTTTATGACGTCAGCAAAATAAATCGAACTACACAGCCAGGCCACACACCCATGTGGTAGGCCATGTACTCCACACGGTTGAGACACATGGCTGTGTCTCTACCCGTGTGGCTAGCACTTGGGCTATTTACCAAGCCTTTTTGTAACACCCCGAACCCGAGACCGTCGTCGGAGTCGAACACGAGGTGTTAACAGACTTCAAACCACTTATTAAAAATTTCCCAGACAAGCTGCCAATCTGCATACTAGTCACTTTAAAAATCATATCCTGAGTTCTGAAACTCGAAATTCAGTTCTGTAAATTTTCCCGGAACTAGACTCATATATCTATATGGTAGAATTTTTGTAGAATTTTTGGTTGGGCCAATTGGTACAGTTTATTAGTTAAAGTCGTCCCTGTTCCTGGGTTCGACTACTCTGACCCTTGTGCATTACGACTTAGATATCTCCCTTTACAGAGCTCCAATACTTATGCCGTTGGTTTCTAATGAAACTAGACTCAAAAGGGAATCTATAAATATAAAGCATGACTTCTAATTGTCTCTGATTAATTTAGGGTGAATTTCTAAAGTCGGGACAGGGGATCCAGAAATCGCTCTGGCCCTGTTTCACAAGAGTTTAATTATCTCCTAACATACAGCTCATATGGTCGTTTCGTTTCTTCTATATGAAAATAGACTCATCGAGATTCGATTAAATAATTTATTCATTAATTAATTCCATTCCTACTATTTTTAGTGATTTTTCAATCTCACGTCACTGCTGCTGCCAGCATCTGTTACTAAAGCAACTATGCCTATTTCGTGATTTCTCCTTGATCTAACTAGTAATTCATCATACATATCACAAATTATGATCATGACTAGCCATGCCAAAGGCTAATCATTGTCAAACATCTCCCTACTACACTATTGCCATATCATGAATTTTAACACCAAAAATAATCAACCATGACATATGGCATAAAAATCGAATTACCAAGACTTACGACCTAACATTATAGAACCAAATCCAACCGAACATTTATGCCATTTTCGCATGGCTAAAAGTTTACATACCAAATTTCAACAAAACATATTAGCCTATACATGCCGAAATGTTCTCCTAGACCGACTAAAAAGAAGATACCAAAAGTTGCTAGCCGGTGTGATGACTTCGATGACAGTCCCGAGCACGCAAAAAGACGAGTCCAAGAAACCTAAAGTAGGTGACAAGCAAACACCGAGTGAGTATATAACTCAGTAAGTCATAAGCATTACATTGCCGTTCAGTAATAATATATCATAAGAGAAAATAAATAATGCGGGATTAAAATCCTCCATCCATACCCAAACTGTGCTATAATTCCTTAGGCATTTCGGTTCGATCTCATACCAAGCCTTACTTTGACATTTCATACATTACACCATATGACATTGGATGCATTTATCTTCAAGTATAATCACCACATAGGTTCAAGACTTACCAAGCTCAATCCCAAATATAAATAAAATGTCTATTCCTCATGAGCTCAAGGTGTTTACTCGTACCGTTGTCCATGATTGACTCGATAAGGCTGCACACTTAGAGCATGTATATTTATTAGAGAATGTATAATAAGCCCACACACTTAGTGCTTAATAGTCGAACTCGCACACTTAGTGCTATATAATCAACCTCGCACACTTAGTGCTATACAATTTGAACCCGCACACTTAGTGCCAATCTCATGATCATAAATGTTTACACCCGCACACTTAATGCCGAAACCAACAACTCAATACATCTCACCTCTTTTCTTTTCATTCAATACTTTCATCACCCCATGCATACATGTATATATATATATTTATCATTCCATTCAGCATCATTACATAGACGTTATGACCATTTAAATTAATACAAAATATATGCTTAATGACTTACCTTGTGTTGGGTAAGACGGTTCCAACTCGGCTACTCGATGATCTTTTCTTTGCCTTTGCTTGATTCTCCTCCTTTAACTCCTTGAGCTTAATCAATAAATCAACTAGTTTAACCATCTTGCTAAACATTCATAATTCAATTACACATGCATATGTATGTTTGTATATTCGGCAACCATCCTCACTAATTACCCATTTAGTCGATTATACACATAATTAAAGGTAACATCACGAATGGGCATACTTATGTATATATATGTATATATACTTCGGAATGGGCATCACAATTAGATTTAACACCACCTTCATACTCAATTAGATGGCCGAATGTATGTATATATGTACAATGTCAACTATAACATCATTTAAACACCTAATTTCATCTCATGAACACTTGATCGAATTTTCCTAATCTAGCATATTTTCACATCTATTTGTAACATCATGTAAATCCACATATAACTACATTTCTTAAGTTCCACATCTTAATGCCCATTATAGCCACTCCCATAGTCTAATTCTAACAATCGGCAACACCCACCTTTCCACTATGTTAGCCGAATACTCATTCTCTTCTTAGTCCTAAATTCGGCACCTCCAACAAAATAGCTTAACAATTTCAACTTTCATGCTAACATAACAAGCAACTTAACACATCCATATAACTAGCATGCTAATAGCATCAAGGTATCAACTAAAATTTTTTAAGCTCCTTAGCCGAATCCTAACTCTCCAACAACCCCAAATCCAACCATGGGATAGATAGAATTTAGACTCATCACCCAAAGGTTGTGTAAACTTCCAAAAATATCATTGAACATACCTTGATCTAAAGGACCACCTTGGCCGAATCTTGCTTCCTCTTTTTCCTCTAGTTACGACAATTGCAAAAGAAAGAAAACATGAACATTCCTTCTTCCCTCCTTATTAAGCATTCAAACTCCCTCATTTTCATGCCACAACATCAAACACTCCTCCTAGATACAAGCAATGGCCGAACTTCTTCAAAATTTTTCTCCCTTTCTTTTTCTTGGTTTTTCGGCTAGGAGATGGCAAGTATGAACACCCCTTTTTTTTTGTTCACTTTCCTATTATTATTCCCATCATTTGTTAACCAAAAAAAACATATTAAATTAGAATGAGTGGAGCATCATCACTCCTTGGCCGGCCACCATGTATTTTATGGGTAATTTGACATGCAAAGCCATGCTTCCTCTCCCTATTATTAATTACTCCTTATAATTCATCTATCATCTTTTCTAACTTCGTCAACTAGGTCCTTTTCGAATTAATTCACATTCCTAAAGCTAATATTAAGCATTTAATTTCTCATATATTCACTGTCACACAAAAATTTATGTAATTAAAACACAAAAATAAATTTTTGGCTCGGTAATGTGGTCTCGAAACCACATTCCGACCAGGGTCTAATTTGGGTTGTCACACTTTTGTTACCATTAATACCTCACATACTTAAATACATTATAGACACATATAATGTAGCATCAAGTAAATGATTAAGCACCCTCCATTAAGACTCAATTGTAATATTCAAATGTCATCATACATGTGTATTGCTTACTCATTTTATACCAAGTCTAAACACACCAATTCATAATCAATTGAACATGTCGTTTTGATCATCACTTATACACTTATACCATGCTTGCCTAAGTTATTCCACACCAATTTCATGTTCAAGCATTATTGACTTATTGCCATATCACACTTTTATTCTCTGATTATAACCACTTCGTTTGGTTATAAGACAATCTTCAAGCATACATACCGTAATACTAACCATTCATATCAAACAAATATAATCACATGACCACATCACAAGACATCAATACATAGCTTGGATAAATAGGCTTACAAGCCATGACCATCATAAGCCACATCTCATGGCTATATACAATGTACTAATATAAGCCAACATCTTGGCCAAATCATAATAACACATATCAATAACTAAGTCCCTATACATGCCACTTAATTGAAGACGTTTAAGATTCATCAATACCCCGAAAGTGATAGCTTGATAGTGTGATGTAGCCTCCGACGACCTCTAACCCCGAGCTAACCTGTCGACACCAAAGAAATGGAAAGGAGCGAATAAGCTTTATAGCTTAATAAGTCCGTATGAAAATAATAAGCAATTTTATCAACATGTTCTCGTGGTAACACAAGTGAAATTGCACACAATTCCATTATTTGCTCATATTCCAATCAAGCCATCTACTCGAGTCATAGTCACTAAATTATTAATATCATGAGCTACGGAACTCCAATTAAGACTCGTTTTCACTGAAACTAGAGTCGTACATCTTCTTACCATAAACTTTTAAAAAATTTTGGTCCAGCCAATAAGTACATTTTATTCTTTAAATTTACCCATATTCTACTGTTTGACAGCTTTGACCTTTCTTTACTAAAAATTGATTATCTCTTAGTATGAAATCTGGATGATGTTCCTCTCTATTTCTCTTGAATATAGACAGTAAGCATTTATTCATATAAATTCTAAACCATAATTATTTTTGTTAATTTTTAGTGATTTTCCAAAGTTAAGACAGGGAAGCCCAAAATCACTCTGACTCTCTCTCACAAACATTCAAGTATCTCACAATATTAGATTTTTTTCCTTACTCATTTTCCTCTATATGAAACTAGACTCTAAGCTTTAATTTCATATCTTATTCAGTCTCTAATTCGGTTTCCAAAATATTTGGTGGATTTTCAAATTCGGACTACATCTAATGTCCAAAACTATTTTAGTGCAATATGATGATAACTATCATAAGTTCGTTATCAACTAATCATGAACTCACCATTTCATGGATTCCATGTTCAATTTCACAATGTAAGTTAGCATGATATTGCAACAAAATTCATAATCATAGTTCATACATCTTAGCTCACCGATGTCTCAACATTTCAAAGTCTCAATAATCATAAGCTTAGTGTACATACCTGTAGCATTCGTAGTATAGTAAACAACCATACCTGCCGTAACATGTCTTCCTCAGGACTTTCCTTACATCATCCATTGTATTACCCGTTGAACACTTTAAATACAATTAGATACGCAGAAATTTGCACATAAGTGCCACATATACATACGTAGCCAAAGCTACCACATAACATGTAACGCTCACGAAGGAGCTACTCACAAGCTTGCTCATATAAGCTATCGGTCAAGGTGTAGCTATACGGGCTGCTCACATAAGCTGTCAGGTATCCGACCAACTCAAGGATTACCTAGCCACCGGTAGGATACAAAGACCATTTCCCGGAACCCAATTACATGTATCGCATCCTTAATGAACTCGGACCAACTCAATGAATTCAGATGCCTCATACATATCACGAACCCGGACCAACTCAACAAGTTCAGATTTCTAAATTCCTAGTGACATGTCACTTGTATCCTAGACTATTCCTAAGGTTCAAATGGGATTTCCCTCACTTGCACATGGCATACTTTGTCGTACTTGCTCGTGATGTTGTATGTGACGACCAATTATCATTTATGCTTTCATAGCAACCAATAAGGATATAACTCATAATAACAAGAAAACATTTATCACATAATATCAAAACATTAAAAACATGCTACAACACCACATTATTTGCATATGCACTTACTATCGCAAACATATAATTCATCACAACTAAATTAACATACCAATTTAGATTTCAGCCATAAATAACAATAACATTAGCAACATGCTTATTGCATCATACGAACTTACCTTGAATCGAAGCATGGCTAATTATTTCATTTTAGTCCACAATCTCGTACTTTCCCGATTTAAGCCCGAATCTCGGTTTTCTTGATCTAACATTTCCAAAATAGCTTATTTAGGACTCAAATTATTCATATAGACCCAAAAATTATATTATGGAAAAATTACATTTTTGCCCCTAAACTTTATCATATTTACACTTTTGCCCTAGGGCTCGTAAAATGCTTTTCATTAAATTTCTTTGTACTTTAAGCTTAAACGAATCATTTTCATAACTATAGCAGTCCATAATTTCCACTAAAATACACTTTTATGACAAATTTTATAACTTTTACGATATAGTCCTTTTAAGCATTTTCACCGAAAATCACTTAGCAAAAGTTGTTTATTTAACACCCAACATTCATTTTCTACCATTAGACATAAAAAAATGCATATCATTCATGGGTAAATTTTTAAACATGAAACATAGCTAAAAATATAGGTAGAAACGAGTAAATCATGTTATGAGGACTTCAAAAATGCATAGAACATTAAAAACGGGGCTCGAAATCACTTATAAATGAGCTCGGAAGCTTGAACACAAACCCTAGACATGGCTTCTTCTAATATTCGACTGGATGGGGAAGAAGATGAGCAATTTTGGCTTAATTTCCCTTTTTAATTCATTTATTTACAAAATGACCCAATTGCCCTTTTAACCTTTCTTTGAAATTTTTGCCACACAAGCCCATTTTTGTCCAAATTTTAAGAACTTGGTACTAATTACTCTTTAAGGATCTTTAATTAATAATTCAATTCAATTTCATGCCTAAAGCTTCTAGAACGCAAGTTTTACAATTAATTTAATTTAGTCCTTAAATTCAAATTAAGCACTTTTCCCATAAATTTTCTTCATGAAATTTTTACACCATCATATAAACATATCATAGGACTTATAATAATTATTTCTAATTCAAATTTGTGGTCTCAAAACCACTGTTCTGACCAGGCCCTAATTCGGGATGTTACATGTTATTCTTACCACTAATACATCATAACTAGACTCATATCTCATGAGTTTCAAATAAGAACATGTACCACTCACAACATGATTATTTCATTCCATATCATTGTCATAAGCTTAAAATAACCTGTGAAACCATTTGGAATACTAAAAGGTATCTAACAAGCTTTACACAAGAAGGTGAATTGTCGATGCCATGATCCAAACATGGTCTTACACTGGCTCACATGTTGAGGACGATGCCATGTCCCAGACATGTTCTTACAGTAGCTCTCATCTCAATGCTGATGCCATGTCCCAGACATGGTCTTACACTAGCTCTCATAATGTGGCCGATGCCATGTCCCAAACAAGGTCTTACAGTAGCACACATATCAGTGATAATGCCATATCCCAGACATGGCCTTACATTGGCGCACATATCAATGTCAATGCCATGCCTGAAACATGGTCTTACACTGGCGCACATATTAATACCGATGCCATGTCCCAAACATGGTCTTACACTAGCACACATATCACCCAAATGTCATGGCATGGATATCCAATCTATTCCTAGGCTCAACCGGGAATTTACCACATTAATTTCATCATGCATTATTCATAATCATATTCAACCATATTATGAAAAATTGATCATTCAACCCATAATAGCGATAAAGTTGCCTTACTTACGTACAACTAACCTTGGTATACAAAAAGAAGGCAACTAGTTGGATTTAATCTACTTGCTTGGCCTTCCCCTGATCTAGGCCCGAATTTTGTATTTCTTTATCTAAAATGATAAAAATTCACTAGTTTAATCACCATATTAATCAATGCATTTCATAATTAATATTTTGGAAAAATGACCATTTTGCCCCTAGACTTTCACAAAATTATAATTTTACCCCTATGCTCGTAAATTGATTTTTATCGAATTTCCTCATTAACCAAGCTTAGCCAAAACTACTTTAAGCCTAGAGCATCTCAAAATTTCAATTATCTCACACATTTACCACATAATTTATAACTTATGCAAAATGGTCCCTAATTAGGGTTTTCATGAAAACTACTTAACAAAAGTTGTTTATTTGACAACCAAGATATTTTTTCTTCCATAAAAATTCAGCAAACAACATGAATACTCTCATGGAAACACCCTAGACTTTCAACCAGTTTTGCAAAATAGTCCCCTCATTAGCTAGATTATGCTACAAAGGTCCCGAAAGTACAAAAATTATCAAGAAAGGCCATCAAAATCACTTACTTGCAAAAGTCTAAACTTGCTGAAAATTTCAATCTTGCACGGCCCTCTTTCTTTAATAAAATCGGTGGAGAAGAGAAGAAATAAAAAACAAATGATAGCTTTTCCTTATTTTATTTTATTCTAGTCAAATTGGTCACCAAATTTCACCTAATTTTGACTTTTTGTTTTTCTTTGTCCCTATGGCCTGTCATGCCATTAATAAAGGCCCATTTGCTCTTTAAAGACCCTTAATTTTGGTTCCCTAGCTATTTGACACATTTAGCTAATGTGATAAAACTTTTGTCCTTTATGCGATTCAGTCCCTTTTTAGCAATTAAGCATGAAATCGCTAAAATTATTTCACCAAAATTTTCATGCACTCATATAAATATGCTATAACACATAAAATAATATTAAAAATAATTTCTTTGAACTCGGGTTATTGGTTCCTTAACCACTATTCTGACTAGGCCCAAAATCGACCTGCTACAATCTCCCATTTACGAATTTTCGTCCTAAAAATCTTACCGTTAAAAAGGTTCGGGTATTGGTCTCCCATGGTCTCCACAGGCTCCCCATGTGGCCTCTTCTATCCCATGTCTATTCCATAATACCTTTACAAGTGCTATACTCTTATTCCTCAATTGTTTAACCTCCCAAGCTAAAATCTTAACCGGCTCTTCGCCATAAGTCATGTTTGATCGAATCTCAACCTCTATTGGCGAAAGAACTTGTGAAGGGTCAGAACAGTAACGTCATAACATCGACACATGGAAAACATTGTGGATCTTCTCTAACTCGGATGGCAAGGCTAGTCGATAAGCTACCGGTCCAATTCTCTCTATCACCACATTAGGTCTAATAAAACGTGGACTTAGTTTTCCTTTCTTACCAAATCTGAGGACTTTCTTCCACGGGGATACTTTCAAAAACACCTTATCACCGACTTGAAACTCAATTTCCTTTCGTTTTGAATCCGCGAAGGATTTCTATCTATCTGAAGCGGGCTTCAAACAATCACGAATTACATTAACTTTCTCTTCGGTCTCTTTGACTAAATCGATCCCGTGAATTTGATTTTCTCTGAGTTTAGTCCAAAACAAGGGAATTCGGCAGTTAAGCCCATACAAAACCTCATAAGGCACCATTCTCAAGCTCAACTATTGTTGTAGGAAAACTCTACTAGCGGTAAATGCTTTTTCCAACTGCCTTGGAATTCAAGGACGCAACACCGCAACATATCTTCAAGAATTTGAATTACTCTTTCCAACTGACCGTAGGTTTGTGGATGGAAAGTCGTACTAAAATTCAACTTTTTCCCCAAAGCTCCTTGTAACTTTTTCCAAAACCTCGAAGTAAACCTCGAATCTCTATCCGGAATAATCTAAAAAGGTACTCCATAAAGTCTCACAATCTCAGAAATATATAACTCGGCTATCTTATCGAGTGAGTAGTAAGTACGCACTGGAATAAAGTGAGTTGATTTCATTAGTCGATGAACTATGACCCAAATAGTATCTTTCTTTATGGGTGACAATGGCAATCCCATAAGAAATCATGGTAATTCGATCCCATTTCCATTCGGGAACCATCACAGGCTGAAGTAAACCCAAAGGTACTTGGTGCTTGTCTTTCACTTGCTGACAATTTGAACATTTCAACACAAACTCTGAGATGTCTCTTTTCATGCCAAGCCACCAATACAATCTCTTCAAGTAATTATACATCTTAGTACTACCCGGATGGATTGACACACAACTACTATGTGCCTGGTGAAGAATTTTCCCAATAAGCTCATCATCTCTAGGTACACAGACCCTATTTTGGAACATCAAACAATCATCAGTACTAATCCGAAAATCTGATTCGTCAACTGTCTCACACTGAGTCATCTTAGCTTGCAAATCTTTATCACTCTTCTAAGCTTCACAAATCGCTTGAAGAAACATAGGTCTAGCTCTCAACTTTGCTAGAATAGAACCATCCTTGATTATAGAAAACTGAGTATTCATAGCTCTCAAGGCAAACAATGACTTCCTCCTTAATGCATCAGCGACCACGTTTGCCTTTCCTGGGTGATAGTCAATTACTAACTCGTAATCTTTAATCAACTACAGCGACTTTCGTTGTCGTAGATTCAAATCCTTTTGAGTCATCAAGTATTTTAGGCTTTTATGGTCAATGAATACCCGAGCATTTCTCGCCATATAAGCGGTGTCTCCAAATCTTCAGTACGAACACTATGGGTGCTAACTCTAAGTCGTGAGTCAGATAATTTTTCTCATGTGGCTTTAGTTATCTCGAGGCATATGCTATCACCTTACCTTCTTGTATGAGCACGCATCCTAATCCATTCAAGAATGCATCGCTATACACTACGAATTCTTTTCCTGATTCTGGTTGCACTAAAATTGGGGCTTCAATCAACAACGCCTTAAGTTTCTCAAAACTCTGTTGGCATTTTTCTATCCACTCGAACTTAACATCCTTCTATAGCAACCTTGTCATTGGAGTAGCAATCATAGAGAATCCTTTTAACGAATCTTCTATAGTAACCTGCTGAACCTAGAAAGCTTCTAATCTCTGATACATTCCTCGGTGGTTTCCACTCAACCTAGAAAGCTATGGGGTTAGGTTGAGGGATTGGAGGGGGTGGGGAGGTGGAGTGCTTGAATTTGCACGAACAAACTTTGAATACCAAGCATCCATCATATGGAGGTAAGCTTCTCTAGTCCCTCATCCCTAACTCATTGTCACGGGCCCACTCTCTACTAGCACGGTCCCTTCAGCGGGAGCCGGGGTGTTACTCTCTACATCGTCCGCCGTTGCTTCGTCAGGATCTATTTACTATATAAAAACACAGTTTAAATTTGTCAGGAGTCGTCACGCTATCACAATATATTCATGAAATGTATAGCTAGACTCGTACTCATGCTAGGTTAGTTCGAGAATGGACTAAACCATAGCTCTAATACCACTAAATGTAACACATTTTACCTTAGTTCGATACTGGAATAGGATATAAAGTTTTACCGGACTTAAACACATACAAACGAACATTTACTAGTTATGAAACTTCGCTCTAATTTAAAACTTTTAACAATACCCTAATGTCCCTACTATGGGCCTACGAGGCCCCGAACACACTTTGGGGTTGATTTGGGACAAATCTGTCCTCTCTAGAAAACTTGGTAAAATTTCAAGTAAACAGGGACACACGCCCGTATATCTTCTTAACATGGCCATGTTGAAGGCCTGTGTGGCTCACACGGCCCGAACTTTTCGAGACACGCCCGTGTCCCTAGCCCGTGTAAATTTATTTTTTGATTCGAAACCATAGGGGTTTTTACACGGCTTGGCACACGCCCGTGTCCATGACCCATGTCTCCCACACGATCATTACACGCCTGTGTCTTAGCCCGTGTGCAAAAACCTTGCCATTCTGTTTCTGACATTAGTAACCCCTTAAGGGCACACGACCATAGTACACACCTGTGTACTAGGACGTGCCCTCCACACGGTTAGGGCCTACGGCCGTGTCTCCGCCTGTGTGGTTAATACTAGGCACTCTATTTTGCCAACTTTAGGTGCAGTGGGCACACGTCCTTACCACATGCCCATGGGGCAAGCTGTGTGTCACACATGGTCTAGACACACGCCCGTTTGTCTGCCCATATGGACAAAAACAAAGCTATTTACCAAGCCTTTTTGCCACTCTTACTTGCACCAACCTACACAACATCAACCAAAACCAATCCAAGCATAACACATATAACCAAAACAACAACAACCATAAGAAATTTGCATCAAATGCATTTAATAATAATCAATATTAGCCAACATTAATTGGCTATACAAAATGAATATCACATCCATCATATGAACCAACACTTGTGGCTAAACTAACAAGACACTAAACAAAAGATTCAAGTCCCTATACATGCCACAATCAAAATATTAAACTAGCTATACCAAAGCTTTAGGTGATAGTGTGATTGATGCCTCTGACGTCCCTTGATCCCCGATACTAGCTTGGCGACACTATAAGAAAATGGAAAGGAGAGGGAGGAACATAAACTTAGTAAGCTGCATTTAAATAAATAACAACGTCAACCATGCCTATTTAAAACACATAGCATATAATAAATCAACACAACATTCTTGAGTGCACAAAGGTAGATATCACCACATACTTATACATCACAAATATAAGCCAAAGATTTCAAAATCATTTTCATAGATAGAACTTACTCATGTTATTCTTACCATTAAGACATCATAACTAGACTCATATCTCATGAGTTTCGAATAAGAATCTGTACCACTCACAACATGGTTATATCATTCCATATCATTGTCATAAACTTTAAAATAACCTGTGAAACCATTTGGAATACTAAAGGATATCTGACAAGCTTTACATAAGAGGGTGAATTGCCGATGCCATGATCCAAACATGGTCTTACACTGGCTCACATGTTGAGTACGACACCGTGTCCCAGACATGGTCTTACACTAGCTCTCGTCTCAATGCTGATGCCATGTCCTAGACATGGTCTTACACTAGCTCTCGTCTCAATGCCGATGCCATGTCCTAGACATGGTCTTACACTGGCTCTCATAATATGGCCGATGTCATGTCCCAGACATGGTCTTACACTAGCACACATATCAATGCTGATGCCATGTCCCAGACATGGTCTTACACTAGCGTACATATCAATACCGATGCCATGTCCGAGACATGGTCTTACACTAGCTCACATATCAATGCCAATGCCATGTCCCAGACATGGTCTTACACTGGCTCTCATTACATTGCCGATGCCATGTTCTAAACATGGTCTTACACTAGCACACATATCACCTAAATGTCATGGCATGGATATCCAATCTATTCCTAGGCTCAATCGGGAATTTACCACATTAATTTCATCATGCATTATTCATAATCATATTCAACCATATTATGCATAATCGATCATTCAACCCATAATAGCGATAAAGTTTCTGTACTTACGTACAACTTACTTCGGTATATAAAAAGTGGGCGACTAGTTGGATTTAATCTACTTGCTTGGCCTTCTCCCGGTCTAGGCCCAAATTTTGTATTTCTTTATCTAGAATGATAAAAATTCACTAATTTAATCATCATATTAACCAATGTATTTCATAATTCATATTTTGGAAAAATGACCATTTTACCCTTAAACTTTCACAAAATTATGATTTTACCCTTAGGCTCGTAAATCTGTTTTTATTGAATTTCCTCGTTAACCAAGCTTAGACAAAACTACTTTAAGCCTATAGCATCTCACAATCTCAATTATTTCACACATTTGCCACATAATTTATAACTTATGCAAAATGGTCCTTAGTTAGGGTTCCCATGAAAACTACTTCACAAAAGTTGTTTATTTAACAACCAAGATTCTTTTTCTTCCATAAAAATTTAGAAAACAACATGAATAATCTCATGGAAAAACCCTATACTTTCAACCATTTTGCAAAATAGTCCCCTCATTAGCTAGATTATGCTACAAGGGTCCCAAAAGTAAAAAAAATGATTAAGAAAAGCCATCAAAATCACTTACTTGCAAGAGTCTAAACTTGCTGAAATTTCAAGCTTCCATGGCCCTCTTTCTTGAAGAAAATCGATGGAGAAGAGAAGAAATAAAAAAAAAGATGATAGCTTTTCCTTATTTTATTTTATTCTAGTCAAATTGGTCACCAAATTTCACCTAATTTTGACTTTTTGATTTTCTTTGTCCCTATGGCTGGCCATGCTATTAATAAAGGCATATTTTAATAAAGGCATATTTTATCTTTAAAGACCCTTAATTTTTGTTCTCTAGCTATTTGAAACCTTTAGCTAATGAGATAAAACTTTTGTCCCTTATGCGATTTAGTCCCTTTTTCGCAATTAAGCAGCAATCGCTAAAATTATTTCACCAAAATTTTCATGAACTCATATAAATATGCTATAACACATAAAATAATATTAAAAATAATTTCTCTGACCTTAGGTTAGTGATTCTGAAACCACTGTTTCGACTAGGCCTAAAATCGGGCTGTTATAGTTATTATATGAGAGTTCGACTAATGGTAATTATTTTTTTCCAATTGCCTTCAAATTCTAGAATACAGCTGTGAAACGTTTCTTTAAGAATTCAAATCATGCATTTAAATTAACCATCCATCTGAGGATGAAATCCGGTACTTAAATTAAAATCACTTACCCAGAACTTCTTGTAACTTGTTCTAGAATCGGGATGTGAATATTGGATCTCAATTAGAAATAATAGAAACTAGCATACCATATAATTTGACAATCTCAGAAACATATAATTTAGACAATCTACTAATAAAGAAATCCATTCATACCAGGATAAAATATGCAGACTTCGTCAAACGATCGACGATCACTCAAATAGCATCTTTCTTTTTCAAAAACAGAGGTAATCCCGATATAAAATTCATAATAACTTTATCCCATTTCCATTCCAATATCATCACTGGCTGTAACAGTCATGAAAGTATCAGTACCTGATGTTCAGCTTTAACTTGCTGACATATCAATCATTTAAATACAAATTTAGAAATATCACATTTAATTCTGGGACACTAGCGCATCTTTTTCAAATCAATGTACATTTTATTATTCTCCGGATGATAGACATATTACTATTATAAGTTTCGTGCAAAAATTTATGTACAAGCTTTGAATATTTCAATACACAAGCTTTGCTTTTGAATAACAAACAATTACCAAATCCATCCTGAAATTCTAAATCAGAAGTTGACTCACTCTGTACCAAATTAACTTGCAACTTATTATCACTTTTCTGAGCGTCACAGACCTATTGTAAAAACTTTGGTTTAACTTTAATCTCATCTAAAATTGAGTCATTATCAGACAATTACAATCGGATTTTCACTGCTCATAAGACAAACAGAGACTTCCTATTTAGAGTATCCACAAGTATATTTGCTTTTCCCGAATAATAATCAATTGCAGAATCCAAATCTTTCAGCAATTCAAGTTATCTACACTATCTCAGATTCAAAAATTTTTGTGACATTAGACAATTTAAACTTTTATGATCAGTACATATATGACATTTTTCACCAAACAGATAATATCGGCAAATTTTCAATGCAAAAATAATAGCTGTCAATTCTAAATCATGTATCGGGTAATTCTTTTCATGTGGTTTTAACTTTCTGGAAACATAAGCTATTACTTTGTCTCACTACATCAAAACACAGTCTAACCCATTCAATGATGCATCACTGTAAATCACAAATTCCTTACCCAATTCAGGTTGATCTAGAACTGATGTTTCGATCAACAGGGCTTTCAACTGATCAAAACTTTACTGAAATTTATCGGTCCAATCAAATCTTTCATCTTTCTATAATAATCATTTCATTACTGTAGCTATTTCAATTATTAACATCAAAGCTTTGAATTATTCTGAAGCCACAATCATCAGATAGATTAAAAATCATAGTGTTATAATAGGACCAACATTTAAACAGTATAGATGGAACAAGATCTCAACATCAATAATATTCTCCAAATAGAAGAAGAAAACCAAAAGTAGTCCCAACAACAATCAATGCCATAATATAATTTCTATAATCAGAAATTTAAATCACCAAACTCCTATGATTGAGTCAGGGTTTATGACAGTAGTAAATGTAATTGCCTCTGGACAATGAATATCTTTCACAGTTAAACCATGTTTGATAGATAAGATCAAACCATAAGAATAATAAGAAAACCAAGATAATGAAATCCAAAATGTGAAGCTATACTGAATTTCTAAGAATACAACCCATATTAAATGGTAATGAGATCGATGATATCCCAGAGAAAGTCCAGAAGAATAATATTGCTCATACCCACTAGAAATAGTGTAAATTGCATATTTGGATTTCAAAAAATCAACCAGTAGAAGTAGGAAATAGTATCATATGAATCTTATCATCAAGTCTTCTCTCAAACTTGATAGTTTAGAAAACCAGGGGAAGATAGAGCAATACCGCTCATGAATCAATCAGACAAACAATAATTTTGTCTAATATAATGATTCGCCAACCTTTCTATATGATAAATATTGCATCTAAACATGAACAATTTCATATTCCTTGAGAATAACAGAACATGTAGAATACTCAGAAGAAATTACTATAATATGCTCGATTATGACAGCTACATTCAAATATCTTTGCAATTTCATCACTATTCCACTGACTAATAAAGTCATCAATAATCTCACATTCTAATTGATATCGTACCTAAAGGATCCAATTCGGAAGAAATTTTTAGCTAATCCATTCTATAGATACCGTATCTGAATAAGTCAATTACTCATGAATAACTTCTTCCTTAATAGTGACATTGCGTATCCCGAATAAATCTCTAGAATAATTTGATGTATCCCGAATAAATCTTTAGAATAATTTGATGTCTCTTTTAAAACCATCTTTATTTAGTAATTCATTCTCAACTCTGACCGCATTTTTACTCATTCAGCCACTGAACTTTTCAATTTCACACTTGTGAATTGAATCAATATAAATCTTGTGAATTTCATTATTTAAAACTGTACCGGTGAGGGGGTAGAAGTCGTAAAGCCTCAAAATTTAACTTTCATAAATACACACATATAATATAACATTTATCATGAACATGTTCATTATAAAACATTTATTTCATACATTTATGAATCTCTACTCATCATAAGCAACATTTTTACTGAAATACTTGAGTATCACTTTGAACGTTATCGGAATTAACTCAGTTGGAAAGCATCTTTGTTTATTAGTAAAACAAATCTCATCACAGTCGAAGGATATCACACTATCACTAGTTATATAATGGCATGTATTTTTAGACTTCACATATGCTACGTTCAGCCCGAGAACTGACTAAATCGCAGCTCTAATACTAATAAATGTAGCACCCTAACCCGAAACCGTCGTCAATATAGGGTTACAGAGTATTACCAAAGTTTACAGGTCAAGTAATAGACATTTCATAAAAGTTTAGCGTTCATATCAGATTTCAATCAAATTTAATCATATAGTCCCTTACATAGGCCCTCAAAGCCCAAATCATGCATTAGAATCATGTCGGGACTAAACCGGGAACTCAAAAAAATTTTCATACAATTTCCAAGTTTTTCCTAACAGCACGGGTCACATGCTCGTGTGGTTAGGTCGAGTGGTTCACACGGCCAGGGACACACCCATGTCTCAAGCTGTGTAATTGTCTAACTTGGGGCACACGGTCAAGTCACACACCCGTGTGCTAGATCGTGTGTAGGTGTAGGGGTCACACGGCTAAGCCACACGCCCATGTTCTAGGTTGTTTGTCACACACGGCTGAGAACGCTCGTGTCTTTGCCTGTGTGGACAAAAATAGGCTATTTTCCAAGCCACATTTCTCACCCAATTTATCTTCCTCTTACACCAATACTTTAACATACTCACAAGCTATTTTTAATCAATTAATTCAAGAAAAAACCGAGTCTTATACATGACATAATATAACATACAACAATCGTGCTCTTAATCACCTCAAATAACACTTTACCATTATGTAATCAAACATACAAAACTTACTTAACTTATCAAATTCACCTATATGCGTATTTTACCAAATATGCTAGAATTAATCATCAATATGATAACATGATTTCTATCATTCAACTATTTAAGCACACACCAAACATGTTATAGACCCATTAATACATATCAAAACACGTTCATCACAAGCCATTCCAATGGCTAGTTTTAACCCAAATATTTACATGCCAATATTAGCTAATTAACCTATACATGCCATTATAACCATAATTAATTTACCATATGTACCAAAATGGGCCAATGGATAGTGTGAGTGATCTCTACCGATGCTTCCAATCCAACGAGCTTCTAAATTACTATAGAACAATGGAAAATAAACAGAGTAAGCATGAAATGCTTAGTAAGTTCATATAACATGGAAAATAACTTACTATATATTTATGTTCAAAATAAACTTGCAAGGCACTATCAATCAATTTTATCATAAGCCCTAAACACATATCCTCATCATGTTAGCCAAGTAATCATATATGATAGTTCTTAATCATGGATGAACAAAATCATCAAGCATGATCCACATTCATGTAATAACCAATCCATGCATCATTGTATCAAGAAATGTCATTTCCATGTACTTCATGTACATATGGGTAATAATTTGTTTCTAATTCATGCTATCTCATATAAACAACAAAAAACATGTAACACCCCTTACCCGTACCCGAGGCAGGGATAAGGTACGAGGCGTTACTGGACAAACATACAAACATTAAACTAAAATACGGGCCATAAAATTTCATTCATATTTTAAAACATTCATTCACTTACACATAGTCCCTTATTTGAGTCTACGAAGCCCAAAACATAATTTAGAAAGGGTTCGGGACTAAACCGAAAACTTACGAAAATCTTGGAAATTTCATGCTTTAAGGCTCCACACGCCGGTGTCCCAAAGTCGTGTTCCATACACGGCAGAGACATATGGTCGTGTCTCTGCCTGTGTGGAATATACCTAGGCTATTTTCCAAGCTTTGGTCAACCTTAATCTCTTACACACTTATACAAAATCAAAAGCATATAACATGGTATTCATTTAATGATTAAATATTCTCAATTAAACCACAAACATAGCATTTGTATGTCATCATACATGTGTCTCTCATACTCATTTTACCTTGTTTATTATAGTACCACTTATACATTTATACCAAGATTATCATCTTACCAAATATCTTCAGCTTAATCATCAAGCATTAATATTTAAAACTAGATCATATCTTTATAAAATACCACAATTCAGATGTGCAAAATAACATGTTTGCCTGAAACATTTAAATTCAACTCCATACCCAACAAGCATTACATTGAGACTAGTCATATATATACATGTCATGATACATATCATTCTCTTTCTGTTTTCTTATAAACACATATCATTTATTTCATTATATCAATATTTCATATACCATAGATTCCATGTATTCCACATATATTTATTTTCCTCCTCCTCCTCTCTATTCCACATCCTTAATGTATATAGCATTCTTCTAAGTACGATTTCACAATTTACTAATAAATGCTCAGATCAAACTATCCACACGAATCATAGTCACTTATTTATTTATAATTCGAGTTACAGAGCTCCAAATTAGGTTCCGTAAATTTATCCTGAAACTAGACTCACATATATTTCCACCATAAAATTTTCATAATTTTTGGTTTAGCCAATTTGTACAGTTTATTCATTAAAATTTCCACTATTTCACTTTCTGACAGTTCTGCCCTCTCTTCACTAAAAATTAATTATCTCACAGTACAGAACTCAGATAATGTTCTTGTTGATTTATATTGAAAATAGACTCATTAGGTGTTTTAAAAATATAATTTTAAGCCTCTAATTATTTTTATCCAAATTTTTGTGATTTTCCAAAGTCAGAACAGGGGATCACGTAATCATTCTGAACCAGTCTCACAAAAACATAAATATCTCAAAATATAGAACTCTTGATCTGTTTCTTTTATATGAAAATAGACTCATTAGGATTTAATTTGATATATCATTCAGTATCTGATTTAATTGCTACTATTTTTGGTAATTTTTCAAAATCACATCACTGCTACTTTCCAAAACAGTTTTATTGTTAATTCACTCTTTCACATTTTCTTTGTATTAACCTCATTTTAACATACATATCACAAATCATTTTCACCACATTTCATACATCACAAGTATAGGCCCATGATCACAAGGTCACCATAAAATCATCCTCATGTATAACTTAATTATTTATAACCTTACCACATCCTGGTCACTTAATGAACACATCATTCACATAACCAAGTTCCTGCACTTATTCATCATAAAACTCACAAAGCAATACATAGAGAGTCTCCCGTTGAACACTTCAGATCAATCCTTGATACTTGGTGGTTTCAGCACATAGCTCCACCCATCATATAGTTCGGCTCTCTTGTACACATGGTGAACACTCAGTACCACCCATGTGACCTAGCCAATTTATCTCGTAGCTCTCTTGTCTACATGGTGTCCTTCACCTGGAACCACGCATGCGACCTAGCTACATATATCCCGTAGCTCTCTTGTCTACATGGTGTACACATAGTATCACCCATGCGACCTAGCTACATCATAATGTCTTGTAGCTCTCTTGTACACATGATGTGCACTCAGCACCATACATGTGACCTAGCTACATACTATCTGTATCATCCAATCTTTCCGAAGGTTCAACCGGGATTTCTCTCTCTTTTCCAACAATTTCACCAATCAAGTAATTATCCACAAACATATTTCCAATATTATTATAAAACATCATAATACAAGTAATATTGATGTATTACTTACATATAAACTTACATCTCATTTAATATCAAGGCAATAACATTAAATTACACATTGCCTTATTAAAAATCATATGAACTTACAATTTCCCATAATATCCATAATCATAGAAATCATATTTATGTGTGATAATTCAATGCACTTCATGTACCATAGACATATTTTTAAATCAATTCATAAACTTGGCACCATAATCATTTAATTTAACATAATTCAATTAATTCACTAAATTTAACTTTCAAATATAAATTACAGCATTGTTGTTGTATTATTATCATGCCAACTTACATACTTTCAACACCTTGGAAATCATAATAAATATATCAATTTTACATTGAAACATGCATAAATTAATGCTTATTATACATATGAACTTACCTCGATACTAAAACGGCCATTTTACCAACTTTCCCAATTTTCGATTTTTCTCTCATTCTAGGTTCAAATCTCATTTTTCGGGATTTAAAACAACATATTTTACTTATTTAATTAATTTACTATACAAAACAATCCTTAACTCAAACTTTGGAAAAATTATAATTTTTCCCCTGAACTTTTGCATATTTACACTTTTGCCCCTAGGCTCGGGAATTAAACTTCATCCCTTATTCTTATGTTTTATGACATACTGATCACTTTTCCCTTCTATGGAAACATCAAATTCTCACTCTAACATATACTTATGACTATTAGGTATTTTTACCGATTAAGCCCTTTTACTTGTTTTCACTCAAAACCGAGTAGCACAAGTTGTCTAACATAATTTAAAACCTCATATCCTATCATAAAACAGCAAAATAAACACATTTCACCTATGGTTATTTTTCCAAATAAGAACCCTAGCTTAAATTATTGCTAGAATAAGCTTAATCAAATTACCTGGATTCTAAAAACGTAAAGAACTTGAAAAACATGGTTAGAACGGACTTACTATTGAGCTTGGAAAGATTGAAAACCCTAGCCATGGCTTCCCCCACGCTAATTTCGGCCTCCATGAAAAACATGAGTCAATTTTGGCTTTATTTTCCTTTTTTATTTCTTTTAATTACCAAATAACCAAAATGCCCTTCCTTACTAAACTTTCAAAAATTCCATCCATGTCCAATTTTTTTGTCCATCACTTAGAAATTGGTCAAAGTTCTATTTAAGACATCTTAATTAATATTTCAAAGCAATTTCATACTAGAAACTTCTAGAATGCAAGTTTTGCAACTTATTCAATTTAGTCCCTAACTTCAAATTAAGCACTTTATGCATAGAATTTCTTCACGAAATTTTCACACAATCATGAAATCATATCATATACCTCAAAATAATCATAAAATAATTATTTCTATCTCGGATTTTTTTGTCCCGAAACCTCTGTTCCAACTAGACCCAATTTTGGGCTATTACAAAACATGTATGGGCTCAATAATAACCAAATTCTCATATACATATATTTTCCACATCATGAATTCAAATAACATGTACAATTCATATCCCTGTATTTCTAGTACATTTTCATAATCATTCATCTCGATTTTAGATTATTTCATGTTGGCACTTCACCCATTAAATCATTTGAAATATCAATGTCACACGAGATATATGTAATATCCTGATTTTGGGCCTAGTCGGAATAGTGGTTTTGTGACCACAAAATCTGAGATAGAAATAATTATTTTATGATTATTTTAAGGTCTATGATATGATTGCATGATTGTGTGAAAATTTCGTGAAGAAATTTTATGCATAAAGTGCTTAAATTGAAATTAGGGACTAAATCGAATAATTTGCAAAACTTGTATTCTAGAAGTTTCTAGTATGAAATTGTTTTGAAATATTAATTAGGAGGTCTTAAATAGCAATTTTACCAATTTCTAAGTCTATGGACAAAAATTGGACATGGATGGAATTTTTGGAAAGTTTAGTAGTAAGGGCATTTTGGTCATTTAGGGGTAAAATGAATTAAAATACAAAATTAAAAGCCAATTTTGCTCATCTTCAACCCCATGGCCGAATATAGCAAGGAGAAACCATGGCTAGGGTTTTTCAAGCTTCCAAGCTCGATTGTAAGTCCGTTCTAGCCTCGTTTTTAATGATTTTTACGTTTTTGGAGTCCCGGTAGCTCGATTTTGCTTATGCTAGCAATAATTTAACCTAGGGTTTATATTTGGAAAAATACCCATAGGTGAAATTTGTGTATTTTGGTGTTTTATGATTGAATATGAGGTTTTAAATTATGTTAGACAACTTGTGCTACTCGGTTTTAAGTGAAAACGAGCAAAAGGGCTTAATCGGTAAAAATACCTAATAGTCATAAGTACATGTTAGAGTGAGAATTTGATGTTGCCATAGAAGGGAAAAATGATCAGCATGTCATAAAACATAAGAAAATAGGCTGAAGTTTAATTTACGAGATTTGGGGCAAAAGTGTAAATATGCAAAAGTTTAGGGGCAAAATTGTAATTTTTCCAAAATATGATTTTGGGTCAATGTGAATAATGTGAGTCCTAATTAGACTATATTTTAAATGATAGAGCAAGGAAAACTGAAATTCGGGCTAAAATGGGGAAAATACCAAGTTGTGGACGAAATGGTAAAAGTAGCCATTTTTGCATACGAGGTAAGTTCATGTGTAAATGTAGTAACATAATTGTAATTTTAAGCAATTTAATGTTGTTTGTATGATATGATGCTGATTATTATCATGAAATATTATGCTTTGTGGTTATTGTTGAATAATATGTAATTATGTGAATTACTTGATGAGTATGAACTATCACCGAAGTATCGGTTCCGATATTCCATGGAAGACGGCATATGTGAGATCGAGGGAAAAAAACCCGTTTGAACCTTAGGAATAGATTAGGATACAAGTGACATGTCACTAGGATGGTTGAGCATCCGAACTCATTGAGTTGAGTCCGAGTTCACCTATGGATGCAAATGTCCGAACTAGTTGAGTTGAGTCCGAGTTCGTGAGATGTAACTAGGCATCCGAACTTGTTGAGTTGAGTCCGAGTTCACTTATGGGCGGGTTACATGGTAGCTTGGCTACATATGTGGCATTTATGTGCAAACTTTCCATGTATCCGAATTATATTCCGATGTGTTCAACGGGTAAAGTTCTACTAAAATGGAGGAATACTCAAGATGAAAGGGACGTATTGGTAAGTGTTGTGAAATGGGTACTTTGAACAGGTATGTACTTAACCCTCGGGTTGAAAAATCGATATAACAACAATATGGTAAGATGATAAATGAAAATGTGATATGAATGTCTTGGTGATGATTATGCAAATGATGTTTTATGTTTGCTTATATGGTTATGTTACTTGCTATTTGCATGTGAACTTATTAAGCATTTATGCTTACTCCCTCCTTTTCATTCCTTGTAGTTTTGACAAGCCAGCTCAGAAATCGGGAACGGTCGGAGGCTCGCTCACACTATCCGTATACCATCTTGGCATAATGGCTTGTATATTTTGAGTATGGCATGTATAGCATTATAATCATTTTGTATATATGGTCTTATGATATGGTTATTGAGTGGTATGGAAATGCTTGGTAATGATTAGTCATTGGAATGGCTAATCATGATCATATTTGGTGTTATGTATGTCAAATTGCTAGCTAATCCATGGAAACCATGAAATAGGTAAAATTTACCATAAAATAGATTCAGATAGTAGTAGTGACGTTAATTTGAAAAATCACTAAAAATAGTAGAAATGGAATTAAATAATGAATAAGTTATGGAATTGAATCTTGATGAGTCTATTTTCATATGGAAGAAGCGAAACAGGTATATGAGCTATATTTTATGAGATGTTTAAATTTTTGTGAAACAGGGCCAGAGCGATTTCTGGATCCCCTTTTTTTACTTTTGAAATTCTCCATAAATTTTACAAAGATAATTAGAAGTCATGATTTATATGTACAGATTTATTATTGAGTCTAGTTTTATTAGAGACAAACAGCATATTCATTGAAGCTCTGTACAGGGAGATATCTGATTTGTAATACACAGAGGTCAGAGTAGTCAAACCCTAAAACAGGGGAGACTTTAACTAATAAACTGTACTAATTGGCCTGACCAAAAATTCTATAAAAAAATTAGTAGATAGATATATGAGTCTAGTTTTAGTAAAAATTTACGGAATTGGATTTCAAGTTTCGGAACTCGAGATATGATTTTTGAAGCGACTGTGATGCAGTTAGCCAGCTTATCTGGAAATTTTAAAATGAATTGTATGAGCTGTTTAAGTAATGAATTAAGTCCGTTAACACCTCGTGTTTGACTCCAGCAACGGTCTCGAGTACAGGGCGTTACAATATACACTTAAGGTGTACTAATCTATATTCATGGATCAATTTTATTAAATAGATTTCATGTTCATATATCATCAACTTGTATTTCCATAAATCATGTATCATTATTTCATGTATTTCAAGTAGACAATTGTAATAATTCATTTATTGTTCATATTTTCTCATGTCAGAATTTTGGCAGATGAATTATTGAAAGCATCGATGGATACACAGATAGTACACTTGCAGTGTACAAATCAAAAACCATCAAATCATATTCAGGAGTACCCAATTAGCGCATATAATCAGGAAGCACACTCTCGAGCCTTGTAATAGGAAGCTCACACAGAGCCATTTTGGGAAGCTTATCTATGCTATATAACAGGAAGCTCATAAGAGCTATAATTGGAAAGTTCATAATGAACCATATCGAGAAGCTCCTGATAGCCAATATCGGGAAGTTCAAGTGAGCACTATCGAGAAGCTCACAAGGAGCTAATGTAACGAGAAGTTCACAAAAAACCTTTAATCAGGATTCTCATAAGAGCTAAGGTGTGTCCACAACAAATGTAGGATCACAACCTATGGGGATGCTTGAAGAGCTATTATCGGGAAGCTCATGTAACAGTCTGACTTAGACCTTAATCGGAACGGTGGTTTTGGGACCACGAATCTGAGTCAAAAAATATTTTAAAATTATTTTCTATATTTATTTTGTGTGAATTTATATCTGTGAAATTTTCATGATTTAATTTTATTGTTTAAGTGTCCGATTTAATAAAAGGACTTAATCACGTAAAATGAAAATTTAGTGGTTATTTCAAAAAAGGGATAAATTATTAGTGGCTTTCTAACTTGAAGTATCTATGTTATAAATAAACCAAAATAATGTGTAATGGCCGGTTATATCCTTATATTATGTGTTATGGTTATTTAATTATAAAGGATATAATGGTAATTAATCAAAATGTTATTATAAATCATAATAAAACATAAGTTAAAGTTTAGTTTTTTTTTTCATCCACCGAAAAAAAAAAGAAACAACAAAAGCTAGGTTCAGCCATCTTTCTCATCTTGATTCAAGGTTCGTTCTTAGTCGGTTTTTGATAATTTTTACGTTTTTGAGATCGTTGCTTCGAGTACTACAAAACCCATGCTTGAATTTTTTATTTTGGTGAATATTTTGAGTTATGCCATTGTTGAGAGCTTGTGATTTTTTTGTTTGATGATGAAATATAAAAGAAATGTTTTAGATTAATATGTTTTGTATTGGAGTTTTTGATGATTTTGAGTAATTATGACTAAATTGCAAAAATAATAATTTGAGGGACTAAAATGTGAAATAAATGAAATATATGGACTTGTATAAGCATGGGTAAAATTCGGCCTAACATGGGTAGAGGGAAATTTTGCATATTTTGTGTTTTATACAATACGGACTAAATTGTAAAATTGTAAATGCCAGGGGTAAAATGGTATTTTTCCCATTTATGTGTTTTAGGATTAAATTGAATGAAAATATGTTTGAATGAGCTTAATTTGAATATGTTTAGATCAAGAACTAAAGAAATCAAATTTGGATAGGGGAAAAACGAAAGTCGCCGACTAGCTACCCTGTTCTGTTTTACATCGTCCGAGGTAAGTTTATAAGTAAATAGACGTACTTAAATTTAATTAAATGCAAAGTATATATGCTGAATTGAAATATATTAAATTATAAATGCATTGGTCGAATGTTGTTAAGCTTGGCAACTATGTTATGACTTCGTTTCGGTCGAGTTACGACGTACGAAAGCCCCACATGAACCTTAGGAATAGTTAGGATACATATGTCATGACATAAGATTCCGATATATGTGTGCAAATAAGACCTTGTCTGGGACAGTGGCATCGATATGTGACTACATGTAAGACCATGTTTGGGACGTTGGCATTGTATGACTTGTGTGATTATCCGAGTGTCCTATCCAATTCCAAATGGTTCATCAGGCAAAGGTAAATCGTGTACAGATGTGTAAAATGAGCTAAATGGCCAGGTATGAATTATTTTGTTGGCTACTAGTAAAAAGATAAGTATATAACTTTTGCTACAAGTCATGTGTTATGCTAATGTTGAATAAATGTGAGATTAATATGTGTGTTTGGCCTTGTGACTAAATAAATTGAGTATCAAAGAAGTGATTCCTAACTATGTGCATATGTAAGACCATGTATATTCAGTCACATATCAAGTATAGGCATATAAAGTTATATTATGAGATATGAGCTTATGACTTGGAGAGTATGTGGATTAGGTTTTTACAATGATTATTGGTTTGGAAGATTGAATGTTAAAATGTTAATTTGACCATATGGATATTCGGCCAAAGTGATTTTTATGTATGAAAATATATCAATAATGAAATTCATATATTCGTAATTAAGTGTGGTAATGATGGTATAATTTGGTTTAGTTTAGTTGAATAGACAATATTATTGAGTTGTTTAATTGCTTATGACTTGCTAAGCTAAGATAGCTTATTGTGTGTATAATTGCTTCTGTTTTATAGATTTTAGATTCAAGTTATGAGCTCAGGGATCGTCAGCAAAGTCTTTCACACTATCCACAGCTTTGGTATTTAAATAGTTGAACTTGAAGTATGGCATGTACAGGCTAGCTTAGAGTTGGCTTATTTTGGAAGATGAATGTATATAGGCTATGCGAAAATGGTTTCATTTCTATGCTTGAGTTCGGTATCAATGAAATCTTGGTTTAAGTTTATTTTGGTTATCATGTTGTATGTCATGGTTGATTATAAATTGTGTTATGTGATTATGATTTTCAGGTTGGTTGTTGAACTCGGATGCAGCATGAAGGAATCGGCTATGCTATATACATCTATATATATGTGTGTGTTCGGTCTTAGTTTGAGCTTTTATTGAAAAAGTACCTAAATATATGATGTTTGTGAAAATGCTATGTGTTTCGGCCATTTGTACAAATGGATGTTAATTAAGCTAAGGTAGGTTATGTGTTGTTAGGTAAAAATCAAGACATATGCATGGTTTAAATTGGGTGATCTTTGATGGACTATATTAATGATATGAATGACACTTGAATTGTCTTTTTGGTAAGTAAGACACATTGGGATTTAGATTTATATAAGCATTTAGGTTAATGATAAAGGACATATGTGTACTTGGTAAATGGTTATGTTATGTTAGTTGAGTTTTAAAATGTTTTACATGTATAAATTTATGTGCTTATAATATGGTTGATAGGTATATGTGCATGGCAATATAAATTCGTTAGATATTTATAAGTTATTAAATATGTATAAATGAATTAAGTTAGCCAAGTAGACATAGAATTGAAATGGGTTATTTATAACCGAATGCTTGTTATTAAATTGTGTTAATATGCAAACGTATGAATCTCACATAGATTAACACACTAACGCCGCATATATGAATGAAAGAGTTAGTAATGAAATTTAGTTCAATTGATATATAACTTGTATATATGCATGACTTAATTAATTATAAAAATATGGGTTTAATATTCAATGATGAATTTATTGATATGTTATATATATATATAGTATATGAATTCAATGATTTTAAATATATATATTTTTTGGATTATGTTTTATTTAAGCTATGAGGTGAATGATAGTAAATTTATGATTAGATATTGGATTAAGCCATAAGCATTGATGTGATGTATATCTTGAATTGCATTGAATGTATGATTCGCATTAGTAATACGGTTGTTAAATATAGATGATTATGACTTGAATTAATATGAAAATATTCAGAACTGTGCTTTCGTTTAGTAATGCCTCGTAACCCCATTTCAGTGATAGATATGGGCTAGGGATGTTACAGCTCACAAGAACCTTATACGGGAGGCTCAAGAGGGCTTATAACAGGACGCCCATAAGAGTTGTGGTGTGTCCGTAACATATACTGGACTACAACCAATACGGGAAATCCTGTATCCATCAACTTTCATTTATTTAAACGGGATTTGAAAATTTTCTAGTATTGTCGGATATGTGATCATTTCATATATTTATAACATTTATACAATTAACATAAATACATTCAATACAAGCATATAAATACACACAATTTAGTTACCCGAACTTACTGTAACAGCATGATTTAGACTCTAATCAGAATGGTGGTTTTGGGACCATGAATCCGAGTCAGAAAAATATTTAAAAATCATCTTATGTGTTTATTTTGTGTGAATTTATGTCTGCGAAATTTTTGTGATTTAATTTTGTCGTTTAGGGGTCCGATTAAATAAAAGGACTTAATCGCGTAAATTGAAATTTTGATAGTTTAAAGTATAAGGGCCAAATAGTTAGTGGCTTTCTAAGTTGGGGCATTTATGTTGTAAACATCCCATAAATATATTAGTGGGACATTTTAAGACTTATATTATGTGGTTTTTATATTAAACCATTAAGGATATAAAAGTAATTTAAAATATTAAACTTAATATATGTTATAATAACATAAAATAAACTATGTTTTTATCATTCTCTCTTGACCGAAACTAGACAAAAAGAAAAAGAAATAACAAAGGTTAGGGTTTGGCCATCTTTAAAGCTTAATCAAGGTAAGAGTTTAGCTCGGTTTTTGATAATTTCTACGTTTTTGAGATCGTTGCTTCGAGTACTACAAAACCCATGCTTGAATTTTTTATTTTGATGAATATTTTGAGTTGTGCCATTGTTGATAGCTTGTGGTTTTTGTTTTTTGATGATGAAAAATAGAAGATATGTTTTAGATTAACATGTTTTGTATTGGAATTTTTGAAGATTTTGAGTAATTAGGACTTAATTGCAAAAATAATAATTTGAGGGACTAAAATGTGAAATAAATTGAATATATGGACTTGTTTGAGAGTGGGTAAAAATTTGGCCAAACATAAGTATAGGGAAATTTTGTGTATCTTGTGTTTTGTGCAATAGGGACTAAATTGTAAAAATTGTAAATGTCAGGGGTAAAATGGTAATTTTCCCATTTATGTGTTTTTGGACTAAATTGAATGAAAATATGTTTGAATGAGCTTAATTTGAATATGTTTAGATCAAGAACCAAAGAAACCAGATTTGGATCGGGGAAAAACGAAAGTTGTCGACTAGCTGCCCGATTCTGTTTTGTATCATCCGAGGTAAGTTTATAAGCAAATAGACGTGTTTATTGGTAATTTAATGTTATATTTATATGTTTTTATGAAATGTTGGAATTTAAATATGCTATGGCCGAATATGATTAAATGTGGCTACTACACTTCCGAGTTTGATTCGACCGAGATACGACGTCTGAAAGCCCCGTATGAATAGCTAGGATACGTATGTCATGACATAGGATGCCGATATAAGTGTGCAAGTAAGTCCATGGCATCGATTTATGATTCTGATATATGTTTACGAGTAAGACCCTATCTGGGACAGTGGCATCGATATGTGGTTACAAGTAAGACCACGTCTGGGACGTTGGCATTGTATGATTTATGTGATTATCCGAGTGTCCTATCCAATTTTGAATGGTTCATCGAGCAAAGGTAAATCATGTATGGATTGTTTAATACGAGCTAAATGGTCAGGTATGAGTTAACTTGATATCTACTTAAGATAAGGTAAGGAAGTACTATAGTTATGTGTTGTAAATCATGTACAATGCAAATAAAGAATCCATGTGTATTTGGTATGTGTATTCGGCTTGTGAATGAATAATTTGTGTAGTATTGAAATGTTACTTAATATGTGTATATTTAATTTGTGTATTCGGCTACTTAGGTATTAATTATACATGGGATGTCATTTGATGATTCTTAAGTTGTATAAAAGAGTAAATGGATGTGTGGTTTATTATGTCTATTTGGTTGGAAGTTGATTTATAAGGTGTTGAATGATTACATGTGTATTCAGCTTAGGTGGATAATAGTCTATGAGAAATGTATTGTATATAGAATTTATAAGTTTGAGGTTAAGCATGAAAATGTTAGTGCATTTCATTTAGTTAATATGAGTCAATTGTGATATTGAGTTGTTTATTTGCTTATAACTTACTAAGCTTTGATAGCTTACTCTGTGTGCTATGTTTACTTTGTTTTATAGATTTTGAGGTCAAGCTACAAGCTTGGGGATTTTCAGCTAAGTTCATCACACTGTCTACTGCTTTGGTACCTTTAAGCTAAACTTAAATTATGGCATGTATAGGCTGGTTTTGGGGTTAGTTATTTTGGAAATGAATGTATATTGGCCATGCAAAAATGGCTTAATACCTTGCTTGAAATCAATTATGCTTAATTATGGTTTGTGTTCATTTTAATTATAATACTAGGTGCTATGGTTGAATGTTATTAGTGATATATATTTTTTGTGCGTTGAAATTGATTTATGGGTTGGTGGTAGTTTGAATGATTAGGCCATGACACATTGGTACGTATAAAAATATATTTGATATGTTACCTTTGGTTGAAATGATACGATTATGACTTGAAATGATAGTTATAACCTCTTTTGGTTGGCATGTATATTTGGTTAAATGATAGCAAGAGGTATTAAGTATAAATGATTATTAGATCGGCACATATACATATTTTTTTTATGTGAGTTGTGGCAGATTGTATTGATAATGGATATGTTGTTATTTGGTCTTGGATTAAACTCATGTTAAGATTATATTCACTTTATAAAATGTTTATTAAGTTGTTATATATCTCGACTATATAATATATTATGGTTGTTAATTGTACCAAGTATATCACCTACTAGTTAGATGGCAAGTAAAATACATGCAAAAGGTTTATTCGTTAATCCCATATGGTTTGGAATAATGATATGTACAAATTATAATTTGTTTATCATGGCAAAAGATAAATGTTAATATAATTAGATATGCTTTGTTAGTTGAACTTATATATGTATATGTATAGATGCACTTATACCATGGTTGATATATAAGTAAAGTAGAATAATATTTGTTATTATGTTTCGGTTTGTCTTAGGGGTTCATATGCATTTGTCATGCATATATGATCTGTAAAATAGATACAATTGATTAAATTAAATATTGAATACTTGTTGAGTATGTATTGATAGTAAAGTGGTTATTTAATAAATAATATATATAATATTTGTATACAGATGTGCATTTGATAAATTTTTGTAACTTAAATTAAATTATGGAATTGTTATTACTTAAATGTTTAATGAAATATTATTGAATATTTGTAAAATTGACTATGCCGTGTATGCTAAAGGACATAATGCCCTGTAATATGACTTAGTTGGTTAAACTTGCACCTATATAGAATTAAGAAATAAAATCTTTAATTTTTATTATAGCATTCGATTATCATTAAAGTGATTAACCTGTGATTTGTAAATGTAATATATTTACATTTAATTAGCCATATGCTTTTCTTGTATATAGGAATATGACATGTGATAATATGAGAATGTTCGGAACTGTGTTTATGTTCAATAATATGCCTTGTGACCCTAGTCTGGCGACGGACACGGGTTAGGGGTGTTACACTTACCTTGATAAATGTTTGTGTACGCAAAATCTATTATTCCCACGTTTTCTCTCTTCCTCGTTCTAACTCTGAATTTGGTCTATCTGAATCTATAAGAATGAATTTAACATTAATTTAATACAATTCATACTCAATTCAGTCCAATTCACATTTTAGGCAAAATTATCGTTTTGCTCCTAAACTTTTAATTAATGATTATTTTGTCCCTAGGCTCATAAAATGAAATTCATGCAATTAAATCCTTATTCCAAGCCTAGCCAAATTTTACAAGTAACATCTACAGCCCATGTATTTCACAAAATTCAAAAATTTTCCATAAATTTTACAACTTTACAATTAGTCCCTAACTCACATTTTCATCAAAATTCACTTTACAAAAGTTGTTTATCTATCAACAACCTTTCATTTTCTACCATAAAATTCAAAATTTCAACATATTCATCCATGGAAAAATTTATATACTTTGATAATTTTTCAAATTAATCCCCAAAACAACTAAATTAAGTTATCCTGATCTAAAAAATATAAAAATTACTAAAAACGAGACTTGAATACTTACCTGATTTGGCCAAATAAGTTTTCTCTTTCTTCCATTCTCCCTGGCTAGGGTTTCCATATTTATTTGGAAAGATGATGATAAATATGATGATATTTTATTTATTTTATTATTTTTCATCTTTATTTTTCATCTTTTCAATTTTCTCCTTTCTTTATTTTATTTTCCATGGATGATTCATCATCTTTAACGACTAAGTATTTTTAATGGTCTATTTTTCATATAAGGACCTCAAATTTCGAATTCCATAGCTATTTAATCCCTTTAGCTACTAGAACTCAACTTTTGCAATTTGTGCAATTTGGTCCTTTATGAAATTAAACATAAAAGCGGTAAAATTTCTTTACAAAATTTTTATATGACATTATTATCATACTGTAGATCATAAAATAATATTAAAATAAATTTCTTTTCTGCAATCAGATTTGTGGTCTCAAAACCACTGTTCTGATTTTACCGAAATTGGGCTGTTACAATATATTCCTTCAGTAAAGCTTCAATAGATGACGATGATGAAATCAATGCCTAAACTTGTATGATTTTTGGCCTCGACATAGGTTGAGTATAACTGGGTGGTGCATTGATGGCATATTGTCTTGCCGTATTGGTGAAATTTATACCAACTAAAGTTCGGATGTTGCTTCCACCCAGGATTATACGTGTTGGAATAGGGGTTATTATTATAATAGCCCAATTTTAGCTAAATTAGAACAGTGGTTTCAGAACCACAAATCTGAGGTCCTAAAATTATTTTAATATTATTTTTGGTGATTACATCATTTCAATATAAATGTGTGAAAATTTTGTGAAATAATTTTAACGTTTGAATGCCTAATTTGATAAAAGGACTAAATTGCATAAAATACAAAAGTAGCATGCTATAAGTTAAAAGGGCTAAATTGCCATGGTTGATTAAATGTGAAGTCCTTATGTTGTAATTAGTCCATTTATAGTGGATATGGACATAAATGGCCTTGAATTATGTAATTTAAAATGTTTTAATTAAGGGATAAAATGGTAAATTGGTTATTAAGTTAATATTAATAAAAAAAATCAAATTTTATATCATCTTTTATCATCCCTAGCCAAAAATCAAAAGAAAAGAAAGCCAAAGAAGTTGTTTTTAAGGTTCGGCCATGTTGGTGATCAATTGAAGGTTCGTTTTTGTTCCGTTTTCGATGATTTCTATGTTTTTGTGATCGTTGCTTTGAGTACTAGCTAGCCCGTGTCTTAATTTTTGAAACTGTTAAAGATTTTGAGAGTTTTCATTGATGATTTATTGTGTTCTTTGGTATTTGATGATGAAATATGAATTTTTTATGATAGATTATCATGTTTTGTAAAGTGATTTTTAGTGAAATTTCATAAAAGGGGTTAATTTCTGAAAAAATGAAAATGTGTGGTTAGATATGTAAAATATTGATAAATTTGGGCTATTAAGGAGCCTATAGAAATTCGGCTAGCTTGGGTTTAATTGAAATTGTTGTAAATTGTGTTTTTATAAAATAGGGACTAAATTGTAAGAAATGTGAAAGTTTAGGGCCAAAGTGCAAATTGGCTTAAATACATGTTTGTGGATGAAATTGATTGAGTTAGTGATTAAATGGATTAATTTTAAATATATATAGATCAAGAACGAAAGAAATCAGATTTAGATCGAGGGAAATCGAAAGTTATCGAATAGTCGATCCGGTCCCTCTATTCTAACTACGAGATAAGTTCATATGCAAATAAATGCTTTTAAATTGCATTATATACGTTTATTTGTCATTGAAATGTTAGAAATGTTGTGTAACACCCCAAACCCGGCCCAGACGTTATGGCCGAATCTGATGTGCCACATTGAAGTTAAAAACCCATGTTTCGTTTTAGTGCTTTAAAAACTGACTTTTGTTAAGCTAACAAAGTGAATGGGAGCCGGGCACCAGGTAGGAATCCGTAACAGAGGAGGTGAGCCATGAAGGCTGCTTAAGTACCAAGCTTTGATTGGATCCAATCCTAGACATGCCCATAACCATAGCCACACTTTGTTATATCGAGTTTAAGTTTGTTTGAGTGGACGTCTTTGATAAATCGATTAATCGTGGCGTTGTGATATTTTGAAATCAAATATTTTTTTGAAATCACGTCCTAAGTCTAGCCCCTTTTGAATAATTATCAACCAATTTTAAAGTTATTAAAAATAAAATAATCCCGAAAAGAAATAAAAGAAAAGTTAAAAATTGCCTTATTACAACCCAAAAATAAATAATAAAGGAAATTTAATGAAAACCAACGCTTATTTAAAAGCCCAAAGACGATCACCGTGGCTACTCTGAATCCTCTCCGGCCCAAGTCCCCACATCTAAGCTCACCTGCAAGATTAAGGAAAGGGGGGTGAGTTTGGAAACTCAGTGTGCAACAAGCCCCTTTCAGAGCCCAAAACAATAACAGTCTGTTGGGCCTAAGCCCAAATCCAATCTCAACATGTACTGGGCCGTAGCCCTTTTCATATTTCATTTTTTATAACACTGGGCCAAAGCCTTTACTGTAAACGGTATGGCCCATAGGCCCATTTCAATATCACATATAATGTCAATGAAAGAATGCAAGCCCAATTGGGGAGACTACTCAACCCACCATCCGCTACTCTCCACCCGTACCAACCAACACACCATGTGGGGATTAACTCAACCCACCCCGCCATAACTCTCCACTGGCAGCTTAGCTGCTTTATCATATAACTGGAGGCCTAGCCTCTTTTAATAATTGGGGCAAAAGCCTTTTCTATAACAGGGGCATAAGCCCTTTAATAAATGGGGCGTAAGCCCTTTTGATAACTGGGGTATAAGCCCTTTTGATAACTGGGGCATAAGCCTTTTAATAACTGGGGCATAAGCCCTTTTTCGCTTCCTCCATTCATATAAAAACCTAACCCAATGCATTTATGATTACATCATGTGCATATCATACATATCATGTGCATATCATACATGTCATGTGCATATCATACATACCATGTTTATCAAAATCCCATGTATTAAAATCATACATAAACCCTAGGGGTATAATGGTCATTTTTACCTAGGGGCAAAACGGTCATTTTCATGTTATAAGGGTAATCTTGTAATTTTACCAAAAATTAGGGTTTCCATGTTCATTAACAGTTTCTAACAATTCATGGGTGCAAACAATGATTCTGGCCCATTTTTTAGCGAAATCGAGTTATTGGGCCTAAAACCCCTAATGGCCCTACTTAGCCGATTTTGTCATCTAGGCCTATTCAGCCTATATTCCATAACGGTTTTATCAGTCTCTATGCGCAATTTAACAAGTTTCCATATTCTACCAATTTTACTCAAATGGGCCCGAATGCCTATTGGGCCCTGTTTCAGCCCCTCGAGGCCCAACTTACCGTGAATGCCAAAAATCACGCTCTTACCTTTTCCAACCTTCCTGATCATCATCTCAATGAATCTAACTGACTAATGAGCGTTCGCTTGCTCACAAGTCCTCGAAATGCCAGATTTTTGGCATTTCGGCTTTTCGATATTTATCGCTTTAAGCTATGAAAAAGGGTTCGTTACACACCTGTTTGCGATATTGCTCGTCGAGATCTCCTATGTGATTTCTCCTATAATCAACCGTTAATAGATTAGACCATGTTAATATTAAACCAAATCGAAAACTACCTATTATCATCACTTACACATTCGGCCACCATCCACAATGGCCCTTGGGTTCATACCTTTGCTGAAGTTGATGACTAGATTTAGTCACTCCGATGATCCAAGCTTTTCACACATTCCTCGATCGGTAGCCTTTAATCCTCACTAGCACCAACAAACCAAATAACACCAAAAACCCTTTTAGCCTTAGTCGACAGAGGGTTTTTCAGCTTTTCTTAAACCACAAGATACAAATGGAAAGAAGGTTCGAATACTTACCAAGAGATCTACTCGTTGAAGAACGTTCCAAATACCTTCCTACCCCATATCCGTTGTGAATCCAACTTAAACGTGCGTAGAAAATAGATCTAAATATTAATTCCCGAATCACTAAAATATGAAGCTTTCGGCTTTTCAGCAAATATTAATCTAAGCTATTACGAGGGTTAGTACACACCTGTTACAGGTTGAAGTTGAAACGTTTCCAAAATCAATCGCCTATGATAACCACCACCTGTCACTCAAACTTAACTAATCCAATATCAATATATGTAAATCCTAAGCACATCAATCATACGGAACATAAGGGCATATTCGTCATTTTACCATACAGGGGTATTACGGTCATTTTACCCTACAGGGGTTTACGGTCACTTTACCCTAATAGGGGTATTTTAGTCATTTCATCCTACAAGGGTGTTTTGGTAAATCAACAAACCAAAGGTATTTCAGTAATTTTGTAAACCAATGGTATTTCTATAATTTTTAGAAAGTCAAGGGTATTTATGTAACTTTGTAAATCAGGGGTATTTTGGTAATTTTACAAACTAGGGGTATTTTGGTAATTTTACAAACCAAGGGTATTTTAGTAATTTTGTAAATCGAGGGTAAAATAGTAATTCTGTAAATCAAGGGTAAAACAGTAATTCTATAAATCGACGGTAAAACGATAATTTTGTAAATCGAGGGTAAAACGGTAATTTTGTAAGTCGAGGGTAAAACGATAATTATGTAAATCGGGGGTAAAATGGTAATTATGTAAATCGGGGGTAAAATGGTAATTCTGTAAATTGTGGGTACTTTGGTAATTTTACAAGTCGAAGGTATTTCAGTAATTTTACAAATCGAGGGTATTTCAGTATTTTTACAAACTAGGCGTATTTCGGTAATTTTAGTAAACTAAAGTATTCTAAACAGGGATAACAATACGAATGGGCCTAAAGTCTATTCTCGACCCAAATGGGCCCACACGCTCGTGTGGCCCTTTTAGCCCAAATCTAGCCACAAATATTAGATTCACCTAGCCTAGCCCAATATTTACTACACAATCAAACAACTTATCCAATTGGGCCCGTAGGCCCATTAGGCCCACATGACCCCTTTCGGCCCATCGCGGCCCAAAGTAGCCATCCTACAGCTAGAGTAGTAAGAAATACACACCTGATAGGAGACTGGAGTTAATCCACGCTCCGAGCACTCTTAGCCGACGCCCAACCCAAACGAGCACGCCATACAGCGAAAGGGATCAGCCAAGAAAGGTACATTTACTCTCCTCATGGTTCCCTCTATTTAAAGCCAGCTTCACAATCACTCTTATATTAGCTTCCTGATGTGGGATCCCTCAAACATTAGAGTTTAAATTCAACACCAACTCTTGCCGCCCCCTGTTAGCAAAATAAATGCTCTTTGCTTGCCATGGGATTCGAACCTATGCCTCCCCTTAAATGCTCCACACGCTACTTGCCACTAAGCCACAAGGCTTTTTGTGTTATATTTTATCCCCAATTAATTATAAGGTCTAAAGGCCAAAGTCCAGGTTCCCTTTAAAAAACCCAAAATAGATTGCAAGAGCCAAGGCTTGAACCCAAGCTCCCATACAACCTTAATGACGCCACAACCACTAGACTACAAGCTTCCTTGTGTCATTTATTTAACACAATAATTTAAAAACCCTCATCCAAGCATCCAGGTTTTTTTCACTTAATACCAAAAGTTTTGCTAAAGCCCAAGTTTGAACCCAAGATTTCTCCAACACTTCTCAAAGCCATTAACCACTAAAGCAAACATTTAATTGTTTCATTTTATTGCACAATTAAATACCTATATACAACCTCCTTACGGACCCCCACTCAAGGCCCAATACTTGTAGGCCCAAATTCGGGGTGTTACATGTTGAACGAGCAATTACGAGCAAGAATCAACGAAGTTACAATATCTGAAAGTCTTGTACAAACCTTAGGAATAGAATAGGATATGAATGTCATGACATTACGCTATCGAGATGTGATTACATGTAAGACCATGTCTGGGACATTGGCATTGTATTGTGATTACATGTAAGACCATGTCAGGGACATTGGCATTGTTAATCGATTTCGTGTAAGACCCTGTCTGGGACAGTGGCATCGATATGTGATAACATGTAAGACCATATCTGGGATATGGCATTGTACGAGCTTATGTAATTTTTGAGTATCCTTAATGATCCTGAATGGTTCAACAGGCAAAGTCAAGTGGAGAAAGAATATGTGAAAGAGCTAAGTGATTCAGGTACGTACTAAATTCATACGAGTATTGAAAAGGGGAAATATTTGATGAACTCGATTAAGACATTGAATATATATTCAATGAGAAAGGTTTGTCCATTCGAAAGTGATTAGTTATGTTTAACATATTTGAATTGATATACAAATATTCATGTGTTGACTTTATTTGTAATATGGCTTACTAAGCTTTTGAAGCTTACTTTGTGTGTTCTTCCATGTTTTATAGATTATCAAAGCTAGTTCGAACATTGAGGATCATCGGGAACCATCATCACACTATCGACTACTTGTTGGTATTTTTGGATGCTTGTAGATATGGTATATGGAATGTATAGGCTAGTAAGTTGATGATATGTTTTATGGTTTGATATAGCCATGAGATTGAGCTTGCTTTTGTTGGAAATGTTGGTATGTATTTGGCCATTTAAGTTGGCTTAAAATTTTGTTTTGGATAAGTGTTATATGTGATGTATATACTGTCTTGTGTTTTGGTATTGTTTGCCATGGTTATGGATATGACTAAATGGTTACACATTTGGTTAGTTGTTAATGTTTGAGGAATGGTATTATGGTATGGTTTATAGATGATGATTTGATATGTTTGAGAGGCATGATTTAGTTGATGGTAAGGTGATGAAAATACATTTAGAAGTTATGTGAATTTGGTGATTTTGGCATAATGAGTTAGTATGTTTTGAATATGGAATTGAGTAGTTGAAATGGTTGAGGATAGATGGCATAATATGTGTATGAATTGGCATGTTTTAGCTACCTATATATGCATTGAAATGGTATTATTGGGTTGCTTTGTGTGCATGAAAGAAGGGTGGCAAATTGGCTTTACAAATGACCTATTTTTGTCCACACGGGTAGAGGCTCAATCGTGTGCGACATATGGTCATGCTACACGGCCGTGTGTCCCCTAAGGTAACCCTTCAAATTAAAGTCAGAATACCCTAAAGGTTTGGTGATAAACCGTAATTTATACATATTTTTACCTTATGTTTAACACATTTTATGGATGATTTCTCCTTAGAATTGGTGAATTTGATGCTCTTAATGCTTTAATTTCATGTTTTATACTTAGGAGAGCATAGGAGAGCGAAAGGAACGAGAAACGGGCCAAAAACGAAGAAAATGGGCCAAAGTATGAAATCCACACGGCCTGGACTTCCTCACACAGGCATCCCATATGGCCGTGTCAATTTGGTAGAATCGAAGCACGACTCACATGGGTAGAACACATGCCCGTGCCATTCTAACAGGCTCGAACACGGCCTGAAATAATCTCACATGGGCAAGTTCCTACCGAGCCCAAGTTGAGTCCAATTCGAAAAAGGCCACTTTTGAGGGCTCTTAGGCATTCTAAAGCCTATAAATACACCCTAGAGGAAGAAGAAAGGGGACACACAGAATAGGGAGTAAGGAATTACTCCAAGGAAGCCGATTGATCCATCTCAGAAGCCGGATTCATCATCAAGACTGAAGATCTCTCCTCAATTTCCCTTTCAGGAGTTTTGGGTTTTCTTTATGTTTTGTATTCTTTATTATTCTGAGATGTTTTCTTATTTAGTTATGAACTAAATCCCCTAAATACCTAAGGGGAATGAAACCTAAGACGAATCTTGTTATTATTTTCTGAATTGTATGATAAACATTTAACTTGTTCTTAATTATGTGTTCTTAATTCTTGTTTTGATATCCCAGGATATTGATTCAAGATAAGCTCTTATTCAGAGGAGGAATAAACCCTGTCTAAGAGTACATTTGTCATAATTAAGCGGAGTTGATTGCGCGCCTAGACATAAGGTGACAAGATTGTGCCGGATTAGTGTGAAACCTAATAAGGGGATCCATAGATCGAGTTAATGCAACCATAGGGTGTTAATTAGAGAAAGGTCTCAATTATTCAATCTAGGGATTAGACGTTATTAGTCTTAAATAGGGATAATAACATAACTTATGGATCTCTACGAAACAAGTTAAATGAATAAATCATCCGATTCGGAACCAGAATAACAAGTGCAGTCTAGGTGGATTTTTCCTTAGGTATTGTCTTAATTCAATCGATTTTCTCAAAAGCAATTCCCCAATTCTATTCTCTATGAGTTTTTAGTTTAGATAATTAGTTAGTTAAAACAAAACCTCTTTATTCCTAGGCTAAATAATAAAAAGGCAGTCATTACTAGTACTTTTAGTTCCTTTGGGTTCAACAATCCAGTCTTGCTAAAACTTTACTACTATTCGATAGGTACACTTGCCTACATCGCGATAATAGTTAGTTTCAAGAACGATTAATTATAAATATTTAAAACCTATCACAAAATCATGTGATCATTTGGCACGGCCTAGACACACGGGCTAGCACATGGGCGTGTGGTCGACCATGTGACCCAAGTCAGTAACCTCTCCAGTTTTCCCACGGCCATGGCACACGAGCGTGTCCTCGGCCTTGTGGTACAAGTTAGTATGTATGCCCTATTTTCACACGGCCTGTGACACGGGTGTGTTTGGTGGCTGTGTGAGGCACACAGCCTGTTCACACGGACGTGTGACCCTTTAATGTTTAAAAATTTTCTAAGTTTCCAAAAGTTTGTATATGTTATCGGTTTAGTCCTGAACCACTTCTAAACATGTTTTAAGGTCTCGTAGAGCCTTATAAGAGACAATGTGAATGATTTGAATGGATTTTATATATGAATGCATAAATGTATATGTTTTATATGTGAATGATGTGTATTGATCGGTAATGCCATGTAACCCTATTCTGGCGACAGATACGAGTTAGGGGTGTTATAATTATTCCAGTCGAAATTATCCATATAACACACAAATGATGGATTTGATAGGCATTCATTGAACACATGGTCTTCACCACAATAAACACATGATAGTTTAGCTGATTTTAATTCTTGGACTTCAGTTGGATTTTTCTTTGTTTTAATCATATTAGTCAAAGAAGATACTTGGGCTGTCAATGTAGTGATTGCATCCAACTCCATAATACCAGCAGCTCTCTTGCCCGTTCCAACTCTTATGGTAAGATATTGATAATCATTGTTGGAAATCTTTTCCAAAATCTCATGTGTTTTATTATAAGATTTATCCAACAAAGTACCATTGGCTGAAGCATCAACTACCATCCTCGTATACACATTCAACCCATTATAGAATATCTCCATCTGAATCCATTGTTGGAATCCATGCATCGAGCTTTTTCGAATTAAATCTTTGAATCGTTCCCAAGGTTCATATAGTGTTTCATCCTTCAATTGCTGAAAATATGTGATGTCATTTCTAAGCTTGGCATTCATATTCGAAGATTATATCATAGCAAAAACCTTTTGCAAAGATCATCTATGATGCCACTATTCCCGATGGCAAAGCATTCAGTTATGCTCTCGCTCGATCTCTTAAAGAATATGGAAATAGTTTAAGTCGTAGAGCATCTTCAAGTACACCCTGCTGCCTAAACGAGTTATAAACCTCTAGAAAAAGTCGTAAAAGTAGTCTTGGATCTTTAGTGGGCAGTCCACCAAACTATCCTACTTTTTGTAACATCTAAAACATTAATTATTTCAGCTCAAACTATTGTGCTTGTATTTGTGGTCTGACTATCCCAGGATTCAGGTCGTCCAAAATTGGCACAACATGCTCTTGGGTTATTCTATCTCTATCACCTATCACCCCACGAACATGAGGATTAGTGCCCTGCCCATTCAAATTATCATTCATACCAAGTATCACCCTACAAACAGGGGGATTAGCATCTTGACTATTCAGATTATCATTGAGGCCAGGATCATTCCCGTTCCTAACCATTTTTCTTAGTTCTTTCCACCTTTTTCATAAAGTTATTTCAATCTTTGGGTCAAAAGAATATTCTTTGTTAACAGGAATGTCTTTTCTCATACACTGATGGAAAATCTGTAGAAATTGATTATAACTAAGTTAAATAAAACTAATGGAATTAAGTAAAATAACCAAACCAAATTACACCAAATTGTGGATCCCCGGCAACGATGCCAAAAACTTGTCGTATGTGAATATGATATGCAATTTGTGGAAGTATACATGTTGAATCAAGTAATAAAGTGATAAGTGAGATCGTCTCCACAAGGATCGGCTTAGGTACAGAAATGGTGAAGTTATGATAATGATTAATGTTACGGCAAAATCGAGTTAATTACATAGTGATAAATTAAAATAATAAGGATGAGTGCGAAATGTATACTAGCTAATATTGGAAAATGCTAACGCAAAGCAAGAATAAAAATGCAACCACCATTATGAGAATAATTACGTCAATAAAATGCGAACAAATAAATAATTAACAAATAATGTTATGGCAAAGATGCTACGGCAACGGATTGAAAGCCTACGATATTGATTTGGAAGGTTGGGACTACTAAGAATCTGTCCTTACTTTCAGTAATTCCTCAACATAATTGTACTTAATCTACTACTCAGAAGAGACCTAAAGTGACCTACTTCTTTCAATAGCAAGGTCTCAAGTTACCTAGCCTTTGTCTATAGGCCTTATCATAATACCCTGCACTGTTTTTTCTTCATTCTACACAAATGTTGCTTTATGTCTAGAGGCTGCTATGAGTATTTAGTCAAACACTCACTTGTATAATTCAATTTTGGTCCAACTATTCCAACCTTTTTCAGAATTTGATTCAATTTATGGGCATGTTGCACATTCATCTACGTTTAGAGAATAACACACATTTAGAAAAAAAAACAATTGAATGAAGTAGAGATTAAATAAAATATATGCTTCAACCATTAAAGAAAATAAAAGTTTTCATCTTGTAATTCCAACCCTATAAGATTTAGCTCATAGGTCAATGATTAAAATTCAAGTTTCTAATAACATCCAACGTCTTTTTGATCAAATTAATTCATGGAGAACAGAATAAGAAATAATGGAAGAACTTAGGAAGATGGTTGTCGCCAAATAAATCCTCAATCCAAGAACACAACTTCATGTGATGGCTGAGAGTTTGGTCTCCCCTTTTCGTCTCTACTTAGCCATTACCCTCAATTGTTGCCTCTAGATCTCTACAGTTAGGGCTTCCTTCTTCGGCTTTTTTAGGCTTTTTCTTCCTCAAATAGCTCCAACAACCCACGATATCTTCTCATCTTTTTAAGCAAGTTTTTCTGTTACAAGTAGAGTTGGGTTGAAACTAGTATGCACTGAATGTTAACTCGGTCATCTTCCTAAATTGCCATGGCATACAAGATGGCAACCTATCCAACCTTTTACCCCGGCAAACCTTCACTCCTCTATTTCTTTCTCCATATTCTACACCTACCAAACCACCAAACACAACCCTTCATCATGCAATTAAAAGTATCTAACACATAAACATAGTCCAAGCTCCTAATGCAAATGATAAAAATACTAATAAAATATCCTAAAATGCCACTAAGTGTACCTAAGTACAAACATTTAACTAGGTCTAAAGGCATGAAATATAACTCTTTTCAAGAGTTATGACTTTCCTCTTCTTGTAATGTACGAATTATTGGAGTCATCCATGTCACCTCTTGATCCAAGCTAAAAATTTATGGGATTTTGTATCTTGGGGTGTCTCTATATTCCAACAAAATTTTTCCTTTTTATTCAATGACAATCAAGGATGCCAACTTAGATAAAGCATCTACGTGCATGTTATCTTTCCTTGAGAGTTGTTTCACATGTATTTTGTTGAATCTTGCAAGTAGTTGTGTTGTAATTGAATGATACTTCTTCAAAATTGACTCATTCACCTTATATTCACCACTCATCTATTTTTCCACTAACTAAAAACATGTATGCACGACAAGGTCCCTCATCCTAAGTTGGCAAGCTAATTCTAATCCTGCTCTTAGAGTTTCATATTCTGTTGTATTGTTGGATGTTTGAAAACTAAAAAATAGCCCTACTATCACTCATTCTCACTAGTATCCACTAGGACTACCCAGGCCCTAATCTCGTCTTTATTGCAGAACAGTAAACATAGACTAACCATATTTTTAAACTATCAGTCGCGTTTACATCCTCCTACTTGACTAATAGGCTTTTCAAAAGAACATTCAACAATAAAATTAGCTAGTATTTGCCCATTTATTATAGTTCTCAGTGCATACTCCACACCAAACTCAGCTAACTCGATACTCCACTTCGTCAACCTTCCTTATGTGTCAGTTTTAAAAAATATATATTTTATAGGTTGATTTGTCATGACGACAACAAGATGGGCCTGGAAGTAGGGGCACAGTTTGCGAATTGCAACAATCAGAGAAAAAATAAATTTTTCATTTTTCGATACCTTAGTTCGCCATTTTGCAACACCTTACTAACGTAGTACACTGGGAACTAGCGAACATCTTCTACTCTAACCAAGATAGTTGCAACCATTTCCTCCAAGGTAGTCAAATATAAGTAAAGGGTTTCTTCCACTCGTGGTGACATCAAGAGCGGTGGGGACATGAGGTACGACTTTAGCTTTCAAAGGTCACTTGACATTCTTCGATCCATGAAAAAGTAGTGTGCAAGGCTTTAAAGAAGGGTAATCATTTATCTACCATTCGTGACACAAACCTATTAAGTGCGACCACTCTTCCTATCAAACACTGCACATCATTTATCGTCTTTGGATGGGGTATGTCTAGGATGGCACGAATCTTTTCTGGGTTTGCCTCAACTCCTCTTTCTGAGATCATGAAACCTAAAAATTTACTAGATTTTATACCGAAAGCACATTTGTCCAGTTTAATGTCATGTTATAAGCTTGTAACTTAACAACTGCTTCAGTCAAATTCTGTACATGCTCACTGAGAGTAAGACCTTTTACTAGCATATCATCAACATAGACCTTAACGCTTCACCCAATATGCTCCCTAAAATTTTGTTCACCAACCTTTGGTAGGTCACGCCTGTGTTTTTCAAGCCAAAAGGCAAAACAAGGTAGCAGAATAACCCTTCCTTGGTAATAAAAGTTATCTTCTCCTGGTCTTCTAGGGCCATGGCTATCTGATTATATCTACAAAAAGAGTCCGTAAAATTCATGAATTTATTGCCCGAGGATGCATCGACCAACCTATCAATCGAAGGTAGGGGAAAGTTATCCTTAGGGCAGGCCTTGTTAAGATTGGTGAAGTCGATTCACATTCTCCACTTGCCATTGGCCTTCTTCACCATTACAATGTTTGAAACCCAGTCAGGATACTTAACCTCCCTAAGGAACCCTAATGATAACAACTGTCCAACCTCCTATCTCACGACTTTAACAACCTGTGGAGCAAATATTCTTCTCTTCTGTTTTACTGGCTTAGCTTCGAGAAAGACATTTAACCTATGAACAATCACTTGAGGGTCTACTCTTGCCATATCTACAGCTAACCAAAAAAAGATATCAACATTTTCCTTTAAGCACCACATTAAACTATCTTTTTCCTCACTTGCCAATGCAGTTGAAATTTTAACCACTTTGTCTTTATCATCATAAAATAATTGTAAAGTTTCCATGACTTCTGTTGCCTCTGGCTTTTTATCCAAACTATCCAAATCTAGCAATTGACCATATGTGCTTATTTGTTGTGACCTTTGCCCTTACTGACCTGCTCGCGTGTTTACTTCACCGAAAGCATATGGCACTGCCTAGCTGTTCTTTGATCTAACAACCTGTACCCTACTCCTGTTCGCGTAAGGAATTTTAACATCATATAAAATATTGCCACCATCATCTTCGTCATCCTCATAATGGGTCATCCAAAGATAGTATTATAATCCATAAGATGATCCACTATAAAAAAATTGGACATACTTCGTTGTAGCATGCTCACCATCTCTTATGGTAACTGGCAAAGTAATGCAACCCTTCACTTCGATAGAGTGGTTCATAGAATCGTACAACAGCCTTTGCCTCTTCAATGCTTGCTATTTTAACCCCATCTTTTGGTATGCTTCCCATGTTAGTACCTCAACCACACTTCCACTTTCCACAAGTATTCTCTTGACTTCAAAACCCGCAATCGTTGCAAAAAACAACCATTGGGTCATTTTCTTCCTCATCACACACCAACTCTTCATCCTCGTTACTAAAATCAACATTTTGCTTCCCTAGTTGACACAATATTTTGGGTGTATTAACTAACATTACGCTCCTTATGTGAGCCTTCCTCTTTGCATTGGATGTCATCCAGTCTTCATTTATGCTCACAATTAGTGTATCGTACCTCTTACCTTCTACTAACCCATGGCCTTAGCACGTGAAATTTAGCCCTGTTGGGTAGTACCTTGAGCTACAAATTCAACGAGCTCGTCATTTCTCGTTGTTTCTTCAATAATGTCTTTCAAAGAAAAACAATCTTCAGTCGTGTGTCCCCCATCATTATGGAAAACACAGATATCTCTTAACTTTGACCATCTTGCACTTGGCCTCATAGGGGAAGGGGTGGAGAGGATACCCAAGCTTTTCACCTGATTCAAAATATAAGCACGACTAGCATCCAGGGGGTATAGGCTTCAAACTTACCATGGGGGATGTACCTCCTCATGCGCTCCGATTGGGCTCTTTGAGACGCCTTATGTGGCTCATTTTTTTATTGTACTCCTCTACTGCCTTTCATTCTATACACGCAAAGACTGATGAAGTGGCCTTTGTCTGGTGTAAGCCTCATCTTTTTTTTGAATTGCCTATCTTCCCTCTAGGCTGTGCCGCATACTGCTCTTTTTATCTCTTCTGCTTCTGCAAACATGTGAGCCCTTTTATCCAATTCACCAAACTTTGGGGCATATTGCTAGTGAAGGAATATTGTACATGCTTGTGCAGTATTCCTATAATAAAAGTATAAATAGCCCATTGATCCTCAAAGTTCTTTGTGTATAGTGTTACCACGTGGAAATGTTTTACATATTCTTGTAGGGACTCTCCTTCCCTCTACTTCATAGATATTAAACCTTTGAGAGTGCTCATATTGTCCTGGGTGCTTCCAAAAACATCTGACCTAACTGAGAAAACTTCGAAAAGACCTCTAGGGTAGAGACAAGTACCAACCCTTCGTACTTCCCTTAAGCATTATGGAGATAGCCTTGCACTTCATAGGATTTGAAGCACCCAACACATTCATGTAGTCATTATACTACCTAAAATGAGCTCGCGGATCCCTCTTTCCTTCAAACATGTCCTTCAAGACCTTGAAATCAACTAGTAAACCTATTATTACTACCTTTGGAGCCAAATGATTATTGGATCAAAAAAGCCAATCCTGTAACATCCCTTACCCATGCCCGACGCCACGACAGGATATGAGGCATTACCGAACTTAATCGCAAGCAACATACAAAACTGGGCCATAAAAATTTTGTTCCAATTAAATCTATTCATACATATGCAAATTGTCCCTTATATGGGCTTACGAGGCCCAAAGCATACTTCAGGTATAGTTCGAGACTAAACCGAGAACTTCAGAAAACTTTGGAAAAACTTAGAAAATTTTCATGAAACAGGGTCACACACCCGTGTAGGTAGGCCGTATGGTCACACACGCCCGTGTGGCTTAGGACATGCCCGTGTCCTCAACCTGTGTAACTCTCTATTTATGACTTCATCAATACAATTAGGGTCACACGGCCAAGACACATGCCTGTGTGCTTAGGCCGTGTGGCGATTTAAATTCCAAAAATTAAGTGCAGACTTCACATGTCCATGTCCTACGGCCATGTCCTTCACACTGAGACACACAGCCATGTCTTTGCCCGTGTGTTTACTATTGAGCATTTTGTTTTGCATTTAATAGGGTGCAGGGGATACACGACCAGAGCACACGCCCAAAGGGAAGACCGTGTGTCACACACGGCCTAGATACATGCCCGTGTGCCTACCCTTATGGACAACTTTGAGGCTATATTCCAAGCCTTTTGTCACCCTTAATGACACGTGCACACTTACACATTCATAATCATGGCTCATGCAAGTCAACTTCTTATCAATTTATACTTGCTTAAGACTTTATATTTTATTTAGACCAAGCTTACCAAATTCACATGCAATATGAAACATCAATTTACTTCCATTTCATAGATTCATGCCCTAGTTGTTATTATTCCATTTACTCATATTTCCATCATCAAACATCCATGATAATATCCACAATTCATCCATGCCAAATAAATTTAACCACAACATGAGTGAACATAGCACATGCATTGTAACAGCCTAATTTTGGGCTCAGTCAGAATGGTGGTTTCAAAACCACCAATCCAAAGTTAGAGAAATTATTTTATTATTATATTAGAGTTATATCATGTTTATATAGGTGCATGAAAAATTTGGTGAATTAATTTTAGTGTTTAGAAGCTTAATTTTGAAAAAAGACTAAATCGCATAAAGGGTAAAAGTTTTATTTTACTTGATAGATATACTAAATAGATAGAGAGCCATAATTGGAGGCCTTTAAAGTGCAATTAGACCTTTAAAAGAAGCTTGGCCGGCCATAGGGACAAGATTTGACCAAGTTGACTAGGTTAGGTGGGTTTTGGTGACTAAATTGGTTAAAAATAAAATTGAATAAAGAGAGAATGATATTTTATTTTCTCTCATCATCTTACCACCATTTATACTAGCAAAAGAGGGGTTTTTAAGCTTCAAAAATTTCAGCGAAGCTATCCTTTTGCAAGTAAGTCAATTTGAAGGTTATTTTTGATAATTTTTGTACTTTTGGAACCCTTGTAGCTTGAACTAGCTAATAAGGGGACCATTTTGCAAAATGGTTAATAGTCTAGGGTTTTTCCATGAAAGGTTTTATGATGTTTGCTAAGTTTTTGTGGAAGAAAATGAATCTTAGGGGTGTAGTGAACAACTTTTGTGAAAGAACTTCTCATGAAAACCCTAAAAGTGGCTATTTTGTAAAGTTTGTGAAATGGTTGGTAATGTTGTGAAACAAAGGGAATTTTGGGTCATTATAAGAGTAATAAGGGTTTGGCTAGGCTTAATATTTGAATAAATTCGATAAAAATTAATTTTTGAGCCTAGGGGTAAAATGGTCATTTTGTGAAAGTCTAAGAGCAAAATGGTCATTTTGCCAAAAATGTGAATTTATGATTGCTTAAATTTATTTAGAGGTTAAATGAGTGAATTTTTATTATTTTAGATCAAGAAACACGAAAACGGACTTGGACCGGGGGAATACCAAGCAAGTTGAGTAAATCGTCTAGCCGCCTACATTTTGTAATCCTAGGTAAGTTGTATGTCAACAATGCAACTATATCTTTATAATATGTATTTGAGTTGATATGGCACGAATTGTCTCGATTTTGGAATATGAGAATACATGTTGAGAAACTTACGTAGTAAAGACTTTCGTTTGAACCTTTGGAATAGACTTGGATATTTGTACCGTGATAATGGGTGATATGTGTGCTAGTGTAAGACATGTCTGGGACATGCATTAGTCACAGTATGAGAGCCAGTGTAAAACATATCTGGGACATGCATGGCATTAAGACGAGAGCTAGTGTAAGACATGTTTGGGACATGCATCGGCCTCGCAAATACACAAGCTAGTGTAAGACCTGTCTGGGACATGGCGTCAACTTGTAGTGTGTCAGTGTAAGACCTGCCTGGGATATGGTATCGACACCGATAGATGAGAGCCAGTGTAAGACTGTCTGGGATATGACATCGGCCTCGCTCTATGAAAGCTAGTGTAACACCATGTCTGGGACATGGCGTCGGCATCTTAACCCATGTTAGGGCTATTGAGTATCCGATAGCATTCCAAATGGTTCAACAAAAGGTTTATGATTTATATCAAAATTAGAAAAGTCATGATCATGTGGTGAGTGGTACAGGTACCTAATTGAAATGTATGAGACATGGGTTCAATGTATGCAATATGAGTTGGATTGGATGGTGATGAGTAAGTTGTACTTGCGTTTATTTATGGTATTCATAAATAATCTATGAAAGGTTATGAGCATATTTCCTTATGATAAGTAGTTGTTGTTTATTTTCATGCAACTTACTAAGCTCTATGCTTACCCTATTTCCCTTTCCATTTTCTTATAGTGCCGCCATAGTAGCTTAAGGATCATCCCTACGTCAAAGAAACTAGTCACACTATCATCCGAAGCACTTGGTATAATTAGATCTTTTATTTTGATTATGGCATGTATAGGACCACAACTTTTGAGTTTTTTGTCATTGTTAATTTGTCAAATATGTTGGCTTACTTTAGCATTTGATTCATTTTGTATAAGGCCATCGAAAATGGCTAATATTGAAAGTTATTATGTGAATGCAAGCTAGCCTTTCATGAATGTGAACTTGTTAGCATGGTTGATTATATGTAATGTATAGGGGTCTTAGCTATGGTTGTTTGGTTGAGAAATCATATTAAGTTAATCTTTCATGTGTTGGTTGATGTTATATTTTGTTTCAAGGTGGCAAAGGCTTGGTAGATAGCCTTATATTGTCCGCACAGGTAGACACACGGGCGTGTGTCTAGGCCATGTGTGACACACGGTCAGCCCCACGGGCGTGTTGTTCGGCCATGTGTCCCTTGCACGTAAAATTTGCAAGCCAGAATGCATGGTAGTAATCACACGGGAAAAGACACAACCGTGTGTCTCAGCCGTGTGGAGGACACGGCCTCTAGTGACGGGCATGTGCCTTGTCCGTGTGCCCCAAATTGGGTGCTAACGTTAGAAACTGAATGTCAAGGTTTTCATACACAGGCTAAGACACAGGCGTGTCGTGGCCGTGTGAGGGACATGGGTTATAGACACGAGCGTGTGTCAGGCGTGTGAAACCCCCTGTAGGTTCGCATTTAGAATTTAATTCACAGGGGCATGGGACACGGGCGTGTCCCTAGATGCTTAAGCCGTGTGTGTCACACTGGCCATTAACACGGTCATGTTATAATGACTACATGGCATGTTGCCCTTCCACACGGGCATGTGCCTTGTTTCAAGTGATATTTTTCAAAGTTTTGATAAGCGATCGAATTAATCTCAGACCATTTCCAAAGCATGATTTGGGCCTCATAAACCCATATTAGGAATCAACGGACTATGAAAGGAAAGTTTTAATTTGACCTAGTTTTTACATTTCAGAAAAGATTAAATGCATGCGTTTAAGTCAAGTAATGCCTCGTGTACAGCTCCGGTCTCGGACTTGGGTAAGGGGTGTTACATGCATGCATATATGAATATGATTATATACCCATATGAGTCATATCTCATGGCCATATACAAAATGAATCATCAAGTTATTATAAGCCAACACACTTGGCTAAACCAATATGACATATAACAAAAAGATCAAGTCCCTATACATGCCATACTCAAAATACTTAAATTCACTATACCCAAAAGATTAGTTTGATAGTGTGAATCGAGCTCCGACGTCCTTCGATCCCCGAGCTAGCTTGGCGACACTATAAGGAAACGGAAAAGGAAATGGAGTAAGCATAAAGCATAGTAAGTTTGCATGTAAATAATTAACAACATTGACCATGCAATATTATACACATAACACAATAATATTTATCACAATGTCATCAAGTATCATAGGTACATTTTAAGTCATGCCATTTACATAATGTACAACAAAACTCATAATCATAATTCATTCATTCACTTCTTTTGAGGTCTTTCAATTCATAATCTCAATGTTTTTGAGCTTTGTGTACGTACCTGTATTCTTTCAACATGATCATACCTTGTCATCTCTTTGACATAATCATTGGATTACCCGTTGAACCACTTGGAACACTAAAAGATACTCAAACACTCTCATACACATGATAGGATGCCAATTCCATATCCCGGATATGGTCTTACATAGGATCACATATCAATGCCAATGCCATGTCCCAGACATGGTCTTACATGGGATCGTAGGTCGATGCCAATGCCATGTCTTAGACATGGTCTTACATGGGATCACATATCAATGACGATAGCCCAACTATGGTCTTACACAAAATTACATATCAATGCCAAAGCCATGTCCCAGACATGGTCTTACATGGGATTGTACATAACCCTAATGTCATGACATTTGTATCCTAACTATTCCTAAGGTTCAACTGGAATTTTGAGGTATTGAACTCATCGAATCGTCATCGAGTCATCATTAATTAAATCCATAAAGGCAGTTATACAATTCATGCAATATTAAAGCATTAAATACATAATAATGTAATGTTGCATTATTTACACACAAACTTACCTCAGTACCCAAAATATGGCTACTATTCGATTTAGTCCACAATTTTGTTCTTTTCTCGGTTTAGATCCGAACTCCGTTTACATTGTTCAAAATAGTCCATAAATCATGCTTTGAAAAATTACAATTTTTCCCCTAAACTTTAACATAATTACAACTTAGCCCCTAGGCTCGTAAAATGAAATGTGTTCATTTTCTTTGATACCCAAGCCTATCCGAACTGATATCATACTCATATCAGCCCACATTTTCTTTCAAATAAGATTTTTAACCACCTCTTTTACAACTTTTACAAAAAGGTCCTTTTTAGGTGTTTTCATAAAAAACCACTTAGTAAAAGATGTTTATCATGCATCAAACTTTCATATTCCTCCATTAAACACCAAAATACATGCATGTCACACATGGGTAAGTTATTGAACATGAACCCTAGCTCAAAATAATGGTAGAAATAGTTATATCATGCTTCAAAGATCTTAAAAACATAAAGAACATTAAAAACGGGGCTAGGGCGTACTTATAATCGAGCTTAAAAGGATGAACAAAACCTTAGCTATAGCTCCTTGAGAATTTCAGCTAAGGAGGAGGAAGATAGACACAATTTGTGACTTATTTTTCCCTTTTTATTCTTTTATTAACCAAATGACAAAAATGCCCTTCAAGCCTTTCCTCCAAATTTTTCCTATTCATGCCCATTTTTGTCCATAAAAATAGAAATTGGACAAATTACTATTTAAGGACCTCTAATTAATAATCCATGGAAATTTCATGCTTAAAGCTTTTAGAACTCACATTTTGCAATTTAGTCTTAAATATCAAATTGGGCACTTTATCAATAGAATTTTTTCATGAAACTTTCACACAAGCATGCAATCATATCATAGACCTCATAAGAATCATAAAAGAATTATTTTTACTTTGAATTTGTGGTCTCGAAACCACTATTCTGACTAGGCCCTAATTCGGGATGTTACAAATCCATGTCCTAAAACTCAAGATGCAAAGCCCTCACGTCTTTTCACAATGCATCTATCTCACTCTGCCATTCCTTTGCATGCATGCCTAGTCCTTCTTCCTGTATGGCCACATTATCATGAAAATCGGAGTTGTCAAATTGTACCTTTCTCCTAATCTCCTCATTATGCTTCAAGAGTTCCTGATGAAATGTTTGTTGTTGCTCAAATCTCACATTCTGTAGGGCCATCTGATCCTTCATCAACCTCATATGTTCTTGAAGAACCAAGAACTATTGTTGTGACACTTCTTGACCAGATGAAAATGGTAACCCTTGGCCAGAAGGAAAGTTTAAGTCAAATGTGTTCGAAGCTCCAGCATAAGTCACGTTACCCAAATTATTTGATCGGTCAGCAAACCAATCGGTAAACAAATCTGTCTCGATGGGTTGACCACCTGAACCCGAAGCTCTAGTTTATCTAGATGAAAAGTTAATGGGGTAATTTTCATTTGCGTGAGCCATTCTAGTTTTTCAAAATGAAAGAAAATCTTAGTCAGAAGTCTGTCCACGCTCATCGCACCAAATTGTTGAGTATTTTTTTTTGTCCTCTTCGTGAGGAGAGTTGGGTATTTATATGACATGGTTATTGTTCATGGAAGTGACATCCTAGATAGGCTCCATGCATGCCAACTCGTATGTTGTCCCAGACTTAAGGCGTGTTCGCTGGTCCGAGTGTTCGCCAGTTCACTCGTTTGGCTTCACGCTCTCTACTTGCGAGTACCTAGGGACATGCGAACTAGGCTCGTGAACTTTCCCCGCGAGCCCTCCCCTTGAGCCCTTAATGTATTCACCTAGTGGGGCCCATACTCTAGTCGCAGGTCGATAACCCGAGTTATATCTAGATTTCAAGTTGGCAATCGAAAATACCGTAATAGTATTCATTTTTTATTTGATTTTTTTTTCAATTTTAATTTTTCTTTCAAAGTTTTTTCTTTTGAATTTATTTTTTAAATATCGATAAGAGAAAAGAATTTCTTGTCTATTTGAGGTTATGCTCTCACCATTGGCTCTTATGATTATGATCCCCAATAACCTTAGACGGATTTCAATTTTCTTAGTTTCTTTTTTTCTAATTATTCTATTATTTTCATCTTTTTAAACAAAATTGTCGGAGTTAAAAGTTGAGTTAGAGAGTATATTAGGTGTGAATGAGGGTATACTAACAATTACATTTTTTAAAAAGGTTTATTATATTACATTGTTTTATTAGTAATTAAAAGCCTTTAACTTTTAGAATAATCTTAATATAGTTATTCTCATTTATTATAGTTTGTGATGGTAATATTAAAAAATTAAAACAATAAAAAGTCTACAAAATAAATAATATAAAGTAATATTGTGCATGATTTATTTAGATAAGTGAAAAGGCGATTTGTGGGTGTGTTTGTTTGTTTAACATTTTTTTTACATACATATTGCATCCTAGAAGCTTAAGAAAAGTAGAAAAAAAAAAAGATATAATTTTTAGTTGTTCTTTGTTGTTGACCTGTTTTAGGTCACGAGTCACGACCTTAATAATTAATAATTTTACTTGGTCTATGATTTCTCTATAATTTTTTAATCAATGTCAAATTTCCACTACAAATCGTGGTCCTTTCAACAACGTAAGAAATGACGACTCTGGAATTCTCATCTAAAACGAAGTTCTTTACTGTCAGTTTTTTTCATAAAGGAGGTTAAAAATTAATTTAGCTGAAATAGTTAATTGTGTACAGCTAAAAAGAAAGTTTAACTGACTAGTTCCCTATTAAGCCATTGACTTGTCTCTGATCAATTGAATTAACCATTAATTCGGGTTCCAAAGAGGTGGAGTCTGAAGTGATTATTTGTGTACTATTTGGAAGCTTCAACGACGGCAGATGGATATGTTTAAGCTCTCCAGTTGGAACTTTCATCAATGATGCGCAAATTTCCTTCCGGCGTTTCATCTCCTCTCGGTTCTTTCATGTAGGCAGGAGGAAACCAAGCGGCGCAAAACCTAGCTTGGTTATACTTGGCTAACTAAAGTAATGACACCCTCTTGTTTCACGGGGTTGTAGAATACTTTTAACTTTTTTGTACTCAATGATGATTATCTTATCTATTTATCTATAATATATAAAATATATGTTTTTGAGAAAATATTTGAATTGACGGCGATATTTTTTTTCATCATATTATTAAATTAATTTTAAAATAATTATTTATTAATTAATTTTTTTACTAATTTCAAAATAGGATTACTAGTTAGATGAAACTTTAAGTATGAAATATAAAAAAATGTGATAATTATAGTTATCATTTAAATATAACTATTAGTTAAAATAATTTGACCTAAAAAATTGTGTTAGTTTTTTCAAAATTGTGGTTATTGATGTAAATTAAATTTATTATTTGAATAAGAGTTATATAACCTTTAAAATATAATATTAGTTTTATAAATGACATTTGCTAATTAGGCATATAATTAAGTAACATCTAAAAATAATTATCAATAAAAAGATGGAGATATTTAATTAGTAAGTTAGAATTATAAAAAAATAGTTATTCAAATAAGAAATATCAAATCATATTTGAACAGCAATGATGATGAGGTAATATGATATTATGATATATTTTTTAATTTTTATATAAGTTTATATTATGTGAAGCAAGTGCTCTTAAAATTGTTTTTTTATTTATCTATTACTTGGTGTAAGTGAAAAATGTTGTGCTTGTTTTTGAAAACAAAATCATATTTCAATAATTGTTTTCTAATCACTATTATTAAATATGTTTATTAATTTAGTTTAAATATCTTTCCTCATGACCTTTTTTTTAAAAATAAACTAAAGAGAAATTATCATTATTAATGTAGACAACAATAATTAAAATACATTATTTAAAAATTAATTAAAAACTAAATTTAGCAATTTTACATGCAAGAAATACTAAAAACTAATTAAATACAAAACAATGCAGTTTTCTTTTAAAAAAAATAATTATAAAACGTTGATATCTGAATTTTAAATCTATTCCTCTTTTTATATATTTGAATAAGATATTTTTTTTTACGTTATAAAAGTGTCTCGTTAATTTTGTTTAAAACAACTGTGATCTCATTATTTTTGTGGTCCAATAAAATCGTTGTTTTCCGAGAAAAAACAAAAGGTGTTTCAATGATTAGCTTAGGACTTGTGAAGAGGGACTAATGTCAAGCTAAATCATGTTTCGAATACAAAGGATAATATTAAACCGTGTATGATTGCTAGTTGAAACCATAATATGTGCTACCAAATTGTTAAATAGTGCAATCATGTGACAAAAAAAGATTTTAAGGGCACGTTTGGTTCGCTGTATTGGATTAGAGGTGTATTGGATTAGAGGTGTAATGGATTAGATGTGTATTGGATTAGAGGTGTAATAGCAAATCAACTGTTTGGTTGAATGTAATGGAATAGAGGCGTAATAGTAATCTTGTGTTTGGTTGAATGGAATAGAGGTGTAATAGCATAATGGAAAAAACTAAAATGACTAGAATACCCTTACCATAAATTTGTTTTGGTAAATGATTATTGTTATTGTTATTTAAATTTTAATAAGATTATTAATATCAATAATAAATAATTTAATCATATTTAAACATAATTATTATTAAATATATTATAATTAAAATATATAATTTAATAAAATTCTTAATAATCAATATTCTTATATGAATTTACTCAAATCATAATATATGATACTATAAAATATAAATTAACATAATTATTATTAAATATATTATAATTAAAATATATAATTTAATAATATTATTAATAATCAATATTCTTATATGAATTTACTCAAATCATAATATATGATACTATAAAATATAATTTAACATAATTATTATTAAATATAATTTAATAAAAATATATAATTTAATAAAATTCTTAATATTAAATATTCTTATATGAATTTAATAAAATCATAATATATAATACTATATAATATAATTTAAAATTATTATTATTAAATATAATTTAATAAAAATATATAATTTAATAAAATTCTTAATATTAAATATTCTTATATGAATTTAATAAAATCATAATATATAATACTATATAATATAGATTAATAATGTAGATACTTGCTAAGAAAACATGGATTAAACAAATGTCAAGCATAGGCTTCTTCCAAAAAAAATTTTCTATGAACAATCACATAGGCATAAAGCAACCATGGTAAACTATAAAAAAAAGATCTATATGTTATCAAGCAGCAAATTTGTGTTTGTAACTTCTAATATATAAGTTCTGCATGCATATTCAAGAAAAACAACTAGTATACAAATCACTTACCATACAAAAGTTAAACTATAAAGCAGTAAACAGAGTGACATTAAAGTGAACTTGAAACAACCAACACTGACTTATAAAACAGATTCTTGAGCCTTAGCAACAGCTTTCTAGTGACATTTACATGCAATCGCAGGCTTTGAGAAATGATGTAGACTAGGGTCATTTTCTCATTTACAAACATTATGGACAAACATTGCAAGTATTGACAGGTTTTCTATCCACACTTTATTTCATCAAAAACATTGCAAGTATCTCTTCATCAGTCGAGTACAAATTATCAAAATCTGACTCGAACTCTTCATCATCCACATCGTCTCGTGGTTGCACCTCCAATTCATCCATCGATTCATCATCGGTCTCCTCATGCTTCCCAGCTAACTTTCTACGCAAAATGGCCTCAAGAACTGAAGGGAGTGCCTCTTCATCCCCTTCAAAGTACTTCTTGATTCGGCTTTTCAGCTCTGGCACCAAATAACTAAGTTAAACAACATAACAAAAAAACAAACTATCATGATTTATCCAAACAAATATATACATATATCATGATTTAGTTTCCCTTCCTTTTTCAACAACCAAACAAATAATTTCCAAATAAAAAAAAAGTAAATTCCAGCAAAGAAGAAGCAAAGATTAAAAAAAAAGTAATTTCATCTTATTCAACTCTTGGAAGAAATCATATAAAATTTAGTTTTAGCCTTAAGTTCTACACCAGTAGCATCAGTTGACACATTATACACATAGGCAAATTCAAAATACTAAGAAAGAGCTAAACATTGTAGTAACCGATTAACTTTCTGATATATTAATGAGTCATCCATTTCAACATCACCAACTACACATATAAATAAGAGTACCATAGAGTCGCATTTGCAAGCTATGCTACTCGTACTCGAGTATGTTCAATTTTTTAAGTTTTTTGAGACATCTTCAAACTCGTATCCGGAGATATACCAAAAAAAGGCCAGCCATGAATACTTTAGGAAAAGAAATAAAAGTTGCAAGTCTAGAATTCCAAGCAACTACTGTTCTAGATGAAAAGGGCATATCAAAGCTCCTTTTCAAAAGCATAGGCAATTTTCCAACTGATGACAGCAAACTAATTCTAGAATAAGAGCTAAACTATATACATATATAACTCAAATATATGTGCTACAATGAAAAACAATCGGCTTCATCACCATTCTCAACATGGTCTACTGTGTTATTAATTTTATGAATTTAAGCAATGAGAAATGCTACCAGAGACACCGATCACCTCTCCTTAGGTAATGCCAATTTTTTATCTTTAGCTACAACATTCGGAGCAAACAGCAACATATATGAACATCATATTTGAAATGAATGGATGGTCCACTGGAAGGCAAGTTATAATAGTAGTCCTATGTCCTACCAACTGTATTGATGCAAGTAATATCAATGCTATTAACTAATTTAAGGGAGGCATCCAACAACAGAAGGCGAAGTTGGTCCATCCAAAGAAAAGACAAAAAGAAGCTGGAGTCCAAACACCATAGTTGAAGCAGGAAAATCATCTAAACAAAAGGCTTTGCATGTCCAGAACCAGAATGCAGGCATATTATAGCCTTGTGACAAGTATTATAACAAAAAAAATAACAGCCAAACCTCCTGTCCAGCACCAGTTGAAATGATTGAAGTCGGTGAGAAATCTTCCAATTCAGCAGCCTTTTCTCTTGCAAGAGCAACAACACTTTCAGGAAAATTGGCAAATTCTACCACATGAATACCAAAACTTTCAGGATAAACAGGTATATTTCAGAAGCTATAAATCATGAATAAAGCCTTAGTGCAACACATAAAGCAAATAACCTATCAAATAATTACAGTTCTTCACAGCTTGCAGACCTTAGCAGCAATAAGTCCACTGATTTGAGCCATATCACAAAGCAAAACAGCACCACACTTATCCGCAATCTGTTGAAACCTTCCGTAATCCCATTCCCTCGAATACGAACTACCACCACAAATCAATATCTTAGGCCTAAAATCAAGCGCCCTCTATTCCAACTTCTCATAATTTATATACCCAGTTTGTGGATTCACTTTATATGGCAAACTCTCAAAGAAAATTGAAGCAGAAGATACTTTTCTACCATGTGGGGTATAATACCCATGACTGGTATTCCCTCCTGATGGAGTATCCAATCCCATGATCCTATCTCCGGGCAATAGTAACCCAGTATAAACTGCGGCGAAGATGAAACTAACCCTAAAGGGAGCGTTGATGAAGTGTCAGCCGATTGAGATAACAAATCCATGGAACAAAAGCTTGCATTCAAAGAAAACCCAAACGAAAAAAACGAATAAATAAGAGAAAAATTAAAACAGAGAAAGCCGAAGACAATGTTGAAGCAAAGATTCATACCTGAAATCGGCCTCCGATGAAACAATGTTTGAGGATTTGTTATGAAAGCAGAAGAAATGAGGATAGATCTGCAATGCCGGTGGAAGAAGAAGCAGAAATCTATGAGGGCAGAAAAAGGAAACGAAAATAAGAAATGGGGTAAGGATTCTCTAATCGGCGCTGGATGGGGGGAATAGCTATTACGGGACCGGGTGTATTAGGGAAGGAACAGATTTGGGACGTAATGGTAATACAACCAACCAAACAACAGATTAAATGGGGATTATATGGGGCCCATCGATTAGGGCCAATACACCCAACCAAACATGCTGTAAATGTATATGTTTCAAATTCAAATACAAGTACGAGTTTTCTCTTTTATGAACACAAATATGAGTTTTCTTTAGTAAAAACATAAATGAGATGTGTAGTAGGCCTAATTTGCCCGGCCCGCTATAAAAAAATATAATAATAATAAACTAAATAATAATTAAATGTCCAATTTTGCAGTCCAATTACAAAAACCTACGGCCCAAATTACAGTAACCAAAGACTTGGCCCTAAAAGTTAAGACCCAATTACGTAGACCCAAACAAACCCAAAGTCCGAAGCTCAAATCAGATAAACCAATTCCAACCCAAACTCCATTACAAAAACCCAAACAAATCAAATTGCCTAACCACAAAAGTAGGCCCAAATGGCCCAAAATGTTTCAGACTATTGAAACCCTGAACCCTAACGGCCACTAGCTCGCCTTCGTACGCCCCACGCCGATTGCCACGTACCACCACGCCAACTGGCCTCCGTACCTGCACAAAAAGAGGACAAACAAATACAACAGTACAAAGAAAAATAGCAAAAAAGCTTGTATTTTGATTTTTATTTTTTCTCGGCTATAAAGCCCAAAGAGAAAGAGACTGTAATTGTTTACGAACGCATACTCCGCACAAATACACAGAGAATATCAATCAAAAAATTGAAAGTTTAAAAAGGTGTTTCTTTTTTTTTTCTTTTTGACTCTTTTATTATCTTTTTTCACTTGATTTTCTGCTTTATTTTTCATTGATAAAAGAGTACTAATCGGAACAAAAAGAGAGGGAAGGAGGCTCACCTGACTTTCGGTGGTCACGAGGACGTTGGGATCTCCTCCGTCGTCGAAATCGGGCCCAAAAGGAGAGGTTGTGAGCCGCCTCTTATTTCCCGTTTGGGTTCTGACGACTCGACCTTCTAAAATGCCTAAAAAACAAGGCTAAAGAGCCCACCTTCCGCAATATCGGCCACTGGCCACGGCGGCGGTAAGGTGGAGTGCTGAGGAGACCCCATTGTCAAGGGAGTATGAGAGGATTTAGGTTTTTGAAAAAAAAATTAGAAAGAAATGGGCAGAATGAATTTTTTTTTTTAAAAATTTGGTTTTATAAGACTAGTGAAGCGTTGTCGTTTAGGGCCTATTTCAGTGGCCTCAAAACAGTGCCGTATTAGGCCTCTGACCCGCGCGACCCAACCCGCTCCAGGGGGATCCGTGCGTTTCTCATTTATGGGCTATTTGCGCGCGAGGTCCCTCTATTTTTGCGGTGCGCTACAATCTGGCCCTTGTTGTTTCTTTTATTTCTTCCTTAAATCCCCGCGTAATTTAGTTTGTGTTTCATTTTGGTCCATTGCAAAACGACACACCTCGAGGACTGAAAAAATTTCCCATTTAGTCCTCCACCTTTGCGCGTGTTTCATTATTGCTCTTTTATTATGCCCTTTTCTTTTATTTATTTATTATTTATCCTTACAATTACATTTTAATTTCGTTTTAACCCCTTTAGTTATTTTTACTATTTTATTAATTAATTTAGTGTTATTATTACTATACTTATATTTTCTTTTATGCTTCTCATTATTGTATTATTATTGTATCATTAACTTTATATTACTGTAACTATTATTATTGTATTTTATTTTCGTTTTTATTTATCAACTATTTTACATACATTTACTTCATTTTATCATTTCATTATTTATCCATATCCTTCTATATAGATTTAAAACTTTAGACTTTTATTATATTATTAATATCATCTTCATTAATATTAATATTATGTCTTTTTAACTTACATTACATTATATTTATTTATTTATTTCCTCAACCCTTTTTAATAATTTAAGTTCCTTTGTTTATTTTTTATGTACTTTTTATATTTTATCATTATTATTATTATTTATTTATATATTCGATTTCAAATTATATTCATGATTTCATTTTCACTTTAACTTGTTTCTTTATTTTTGATCTTTTACAAATTATTTTCCTTTACATTTATTCATGTTTTCGGCTCTATTATTCGATTGACATTGTTCCTTATGTGTATGTGTTTTATCATTTTCACTATTTAATTTATCATTTGATGGTGCTAGTTAGTGTTAAAATAGTGTATATTATATGATTCTCATACGTAGTTTTATTAACATACTCATCATCGTTCTTCGCTAATATCTCACTTCATTCATGAACCATTTTAAATATTATACATTTTTATCCAAACTTGTAAAAAATTTAAAATTTAGAAAACCGGTAATATTTCGTATTTAGAAAATTCGAGAAATTGTACCCTAACTTACGGGGTCTCGATTTTCTCGTTAAACCTAAGTAGTCGAATATCCCTTCAAATTTTGAAATGCATGAATTTTAAATAAAAATAAAGGCAATTTTTCGTATTTAGAAACTCGAAAACCATACCCTAACTTACGGGGTTTCGATTCTTTTCATCGAATCTAAATAGTCAAACATCCTTTTGAATTTCAAAATACATGAATTTTAAGTGAAATTAAAGATAAGATTTTGCGTTTAGAAACTTGAGAAGGTCTTGCCCTAACTTACGAGTTTCGATTCTTTTCCTCAGATCTGAACCATCGAACCTCCCTTTTGAAAGTCAAAGTACTTTAAAAAAAATAAAGCAATTAAAGGGTAAGCTTATTTTCGAGGGTTCAAATGTCGTGTCCTAACTAACGGGATGTGACATTTTGTTATCTTGAGACAAGAAGGCCTTTAACGCTCGTTTCAATTTATTAAAAAATGGATCATACTTTAAATTCTTTTTGAGTCTTCAACTTTCGACATTAAGGCATTAATTAATCAATTGGGTACCAATTTTGGGCGTTACGAGGGTGATAATCCTTCCTCGTACGTAATCGACTCCCGAACCCTTTTTCTTAATTTTCGTAAACCAAAATTATTGTTTTAGTAAATCAAAACGCTTTATTAAAACGATCAATCATAAGGTGACCCGATCACACCTCGAAAAAAGGATTGGTGGCGACTTCCATTTTTGTTTTTGTTTTCAAAATAAAGTCGATCCCTTTTTTTAAAAAATTGGTTTTAACAAGAAGAAAAATGGATATGTTCTATTTTTCAATTATATATAGGAATATTTTGATGCAAGAATCTCAAGTTTTTTGGGCTCCCTCTTCATCTAATTAAAGTAAAGGAATTGACCTCTAAACCGAAGAGCTTGAAGAATAATTGAGAAACCATATAATCCATTTATTAATTCATTCTAGCAAATGCCTTTCTTGGTATTCGTCAGCCGTACAAATTAATAGGTTTCTTTTATTTTCTTGCTAGCCAATGGTGGTGTCCTGCAAGCAGTTCAACCTTATGGTGTCCTGCAAGCAGTTCAACCTTATCTACTAATATAATAATAACTGAAATAGATCAAAGAAAGAGAGGAATAGATTAATGCATTAAACTTGAAAATTCATATATTTTATTATAATTATATAATTATATAATTATAATATCTTAATAATTTGTATTATATAAAATTTAAAACATTTGTATATAAATGTCGAATTTAAATTATTTTTATATATCGTATTTATATCGTGTGGATATAATTAAAACATCTGTAATGGAGAAAATTTGTTTAAATTAGGTGGGGGAAAAGCAAAGTTCTTGAAGGGCAGGAATAGATGAATAATATAATAATTGTCCACGAACTACATAGTGGAAAACTCACGTTGCATTGTTTATTGTCTCCCCATATTATTGATCCATCCATCTTAAATCTTATAAAGGCCATTATCCCACGCCCCTTCAGTACCAACAATAAACGTAGTCTTTAAATCCGCCAAAATCTCACCAAAGCAAAGAAAAAACAATAAACGGACACCCCCACTACAGATATGGCTGAGGAATGCACTTCCACTTCGCCTACACTGCACAATTGGTGGGATCTCCACCACGCAAGCTCTCTTTCTTCATGGACTACAAACCCTAGTTCTTGGCATCATCATCAAAACCCTAATTCCAATACTTGTAACTGTGATCAGGATGATGTACTTTCCATCTCTACTTCCTTGACTAATGCTTCCATTCAGTCAGTGTTAACTAGCGTTGACGAGTTGTCCGGGGGCGGTAGCGGCACTAGGCGTCAACTTGTTGAACAACCAACTGTGGATCCTGATCCGTCCAATGAGTTGATTAATGGAGAGCATGGTTTCGATAATCAGCTTTGGAGCAATGTTTTATCGTAAGTAATTTTTGTTTGTTGCAATTTGCACCATATATCCCAAAGTTACAGATTTTGAAAATCGAATAGCGACTTTTTTGATCCCCTTCTTAAAAACAATCGTATATTCAATTGAATTAAACTTGGAATTGAAGCATTTTCTGGTTTGCTTGCTTCCTTTATCTGAACATTTACTTACAAAGAACTCATAGTACTATGCTTTTAGGTCTTAAACTTAATTACTGTCTCAAAGGGTAATTAAGACAAACTAAATCATATCTTCGAAACTTAATTACTGTCTCAAAGGGTAATTAAGACAAACTAAATCATATCTTCGTTTATTACTTTTCGAAAGTCTGCAAATCAAATCACATAACATGTTTGGTTTGTTTATTTGACTATTTTATTTAGCACTTAATGACATTGGATTGTTTTCGGCAGAAATGTTGGGAGCAACGGCGCAGATATTGGAAACAACCTATTAGAGGCAATATCGTCAAAGAGTAACTCATCAGCAGCTGGAATATTTGAACCTGCTTGTGACTACTTAAAGAAAATAGATGGCAATTGGGAATTCTCAAACTCCTCAGTTTTCAACAATTTTATCAAAAGCATGAACGAGGGGTTCGATACCAGTAGCACTGATAATAATCAACAAAGCTCAAGCGAAAGTGAGAGGTTAACCAAGTTGTCCAACATGGTCAGCCACTGGTCCATAGCACCACCAGACCCTCAAGTCAACCCCCCACAGTTTATTAATCCAAAATCATCATCCCAAGATCAGACCTCTTTGCAGCCGCCTGCTGCTTTTTGTGGAATGGCAACAGTCAAAAACCCAATTTTTCTATCATGTTATGGAAATGGTAATCATCATCATGATGTGAAAATGGAGACCCAAAGTCTAGATATGGAAGCTCCAAGTTCGTATTTTCGAAGGGCTTTCAAGGCTGGTAACAATAGCAATGGGTATCATATTCACAACAGCCCTATTAACAGTTCAATATCAACGGAAGCTGACAACTTTTATGGATCCATGTCTCATTTTCCATGCACAAGTAGCATTACTTATGGCAGATTAAACAAGCCTTTGATTGACATCCATGCATCATCAAAGCCCGGTTTTATTAGTCCCTTGAATTTATCAGATTGCAAGAAACAAGGGCTCCAAGCTGCAAATTCTATGCAGGTATATATATAATTAAGCTTAATCATATTTATCAACCTTACTTCTTTTATTTATTACCTTATTTTTGTTTGTTAACTGTGAAAACTTTCACATTAATCGTTAAGAATACAAACAAATGCAGACAAGAACCAGAAACGGTAGAACACAAGGGATTGCAAACGAGGGAAAAAAGAAAAGAGGTGAAGAAACGTCCGACAGTACTGCAGTGTTGAAAAAGCCTAAGCTGGAAAATTCTGCATCTTCATCTGTAAAGGTACACAAATTAAACAATATATATAACCTAATTTTCGAAATGAAACAAAAACTAATTAGAAAAACAAAGTCATTTGTACGATGCATCTTTGAAGTATATATAAAAACAACTTTAAAAATATTAAGTATCCTTTTTTTTTTTAATGCCTTGCTTATAATTACGGGGTGAGAAATTAACTGACTGGATTAAGTTTTTATATAGATGCACGCCCCAAAAGTGAAGCTAGGAGACAGGATAACAGCACTTCAACAAATTGTGTCGCCATTTGGAAAGGTAGTGATAGCACTAAAAATAAGCTTGTTTTCTAGTGAGCCTGACGTCCAATTATATCTTCTCTTTTTTATACTATTTTGTAAATTTGATTTAACATGATCCATTATGTTGGCTGACTGACTTTCAGACTGATACGGCCTCTGTTTTACTAGAAGCAATTGGATACATCAACTTTCTACAAGAACAAGTGCAGGTGAAAAGTCGCCTCAATTTTTCTTTTCTAAAACATTCAATGTATGGAAAGTAAACACCACATGGAATCCGAGTATCTTTTTATTTATTTAAATATTCCGTGTTCAATAAGTTTGCAGTTACCATTATATATGTTTACAAGATGCTAATAAGCTTTTATTTGTTAATTTGTGTTCTTTTTCAGTTACTGAGTAATCCTTACATGAAGCCCAACTCTCATAAGGTAGTTAATAAGAAGTTCTATAGAATATTTATGCTTTCAACGTTAAAATAGAAATATGATATTAAAGTTAGTTTTATATGTATTAATTATGTTCGCGGTGATCATATCCTAGGATCCATGGGGCAGCTTGGATAGAAAAGAGCAGAAAGGAGATATTAAGGTTGATCTAAGGAGCAGAGGTTTATGTTTAGTTCCAATATCTTGTACCCCAAAAGTTTACCATGAAAACACTGCTTCAGATTACTGGAGCCCAACATATAGAGGATGTTTGTATAGATGAAGAAATAAATCTCATGCTTGCTTTAACACGCACACACACACGTACGTATATTTATATGTATGTATTACATTTAAGGAAAGCAATTGGAACATTTTGCAGTCAAATGTTTCATATTCACTATATAGTTGAAGCCAGCAGTAAAAGTTTCAACAGTTAAACAGTATATATAGAGTCAAACATGCGTATGACAAACATTACTCGCACTTTGTTAATTATTTATGTATTCAAATCATATACTAAAAGATAACATAATCGGTATATATTTGAACGAGCTGAAATCGATCAAAATAACTCAATATCAGATTGAACAGATTTTGGTTACTACAGTTAGAACAGTACAGCAAATCTGACCCCTTTACCGGAAAATAGGCAATCAGTGACGATTGACGACTGGACATTGTCGATTTTGATGCATCAAAAGATGTGTAAGAAGACTTCTGTTTTGTGAATAATTGGAACATAAAAATTCATGAGTTAGCAGCTTCTTAGCAGTCCATCTTTGAATAGGATCCCTAATAAAGCATCTCATCAAGAAATCTTTCCCGGCCATTGAAATATGCTTAGGAATTATATCTGGTGCATTCATTTCCATCCCTTCTAAAGGCGGTTCACCACACATCTCAGCAATCACGCATCCTAGTAACCATATGATACATGCACCATATATCCATAGCAGCACTGATTTTACCGTTCATCACAGATTCCGGCGACATAAAATTCAGAGTACCTTGACTGTAAGGCGACACTACTGCATCTTCATCTCTTTCTCCAGGTTCTTTGGCTAACCCAAAATCAGTAATCTTCAAATTACTAATTAGAACGATAAACCAAAACATTTCTGGTCGCAATGAACATAGCCCTTTTCATGAATACAGCAAAGCCCTTCAACGATCATCTTAGTGTCATGGACCATGGTATTAAATTGCAGCCGCAATGCAGTGTATTGGCGGCATCGTAACGGTTTTGAAGGTCTCCGCGATGCAATATTGGTGCAACGCAACGAGAGAACCGCATCACGACTTTTACGGTCTGAAGCCGTTACGTAACACCGCAACGCCACAACAAACTTTCAAATTATCCAAAATATGAAATCACATAGATGAAACACTCAAATATGTTTAGACTTAGCAAAAAAGGAAAAAATGATGTTAAATAATAACAAATATTTAACTTATGAAACATCCTTGTTTAATCCTTGGAACATTATGAAAATTGTTTGATCATTGGAACATTTAACAGACTTCCAACATTATACTTACATTAAATCAACAAATTGCTTGTCTATTATCACTTTTTTCTTCGGAGTGATTATCAGGTAAAGCTTTATTTGTGATTAGTTTAGGATTTGAATGGCATACACATTCTTTTCTTTTAAATACACTCGATATCTATACACATACTTTACTTTTACATTTAAGTTTTGTGATACAACTTACAATTTTATAGCTTTATTTATGACTACTTAAGGATTTTAATGGTAGAATCTATTAATGGCATTGTGTTGTTTGGTTATTGTCTTGATTTTGGACTTTCTGCACTGTTATTTCTGCAGTTACTTTTTTCAATAATAAAATGAATATTGACTGAGAAAAAAAAACAGAATTTGCATAGAACTTGTTTTGAAGTGTTTGAAAAACTAGGATAGAATCTTTTGGTACAATCATTCAACAAATACAAAAAAAAAGGGTAATATGTAAGTAAAGGAGTAAAGTAAATAGTGTAAATTTTGTTTTGAAGTGTTTGGAAAAATTGGAAAACTGTGATAGAATCTTTTGGTACAATCATTCAACAAATAAAGGGGAAAAAAGGGGTAAAATGTAAGTAAAGGGCTAAAGTAAACTAAGTAAATTTTGTTTTGAAGTATTTGAAAAAATTGGAAAACTACAATAGAATCTTTTAGTACAATCATTCAACAAATAAAGGGAAAAATTTGAGTATGAAATGAACAAGTATATATATTATTTCATTTACTTTTTCTCTTAAAAATAGTTAACAAATTTAAAAGAAAAATTGAAATGTGTCAAAAAAAAGTTTACACCACTACATAAACCATCAACGAGCGGAAGAGGCAAATAGAAACTTTGAGTTCCAGATTTCACTTATCCTTCTCTACCGTTTCAAGAGTTCACTTCTTTTTTCTTTTCTTTTTTCATTGCAAGACTTGTTCTTAACTCTATAGTTATTACAACAGATATGATATGAAATTATTATTATTTTATTAATTGTGGTTAATTAGTATAGGTAGCTAATTTAGGGTTTATTACTTAGTTAAAAAAATCTATTTATCTTAGTTTATTACAAGAAAGTTTAAGAACTAAATAAAAGATACAATAGATCTTGAGGCATTTAGTTACAAATTTGTTTATAGGGTATTTTTTTGAATCATTTTGTGGTGTTATTTATAAGTATTATGATTTATGTTTCATTTTTTGAATTTTTTTACATTATTTTAATGTTTTATAATTATTATTTTATTTTTGAATATTTTGCTATTTGGTTTGATCTCATGTAATGAATAATAATGATTTATTTGCAGCTATAAAAAATGCCACGTTCGAGAAGTAAAGAGGTGAAGCTCCTAGTTGTAACAGCCCGTTTTTAGTCAAATCGGAACAGTGGTTTTGGGACCACAAATCTGAAGTCAAAATATTTATTTTATTATTATTTTAATGTCCGTGGCATGATAATATCATTGTGTGAAAGTTTTGTTTAGAAATTTTATCGTTTGGTTAGTTAATTTGATAAAAAGGACTAAATCGCATAAAATGTAAAACTTGTGTTCTATTAGGTAAAGGTGTCTAATAGCTTTAGAACCTTAAATATAAGGTCCTTAAGTGCTAATTAATCTATTTTAGAGTTAATGGATGATAGTGGCTTGGTATATGGTGTGAATATTAAGTATTTTAAAGGTTAAATATGTAAATTAGTTAATAAAGGATTAATTAATAAAACAAAATCAAAATTTTTTCATTCATATTCAACCTTTACCGATTTTTGAAGAATAAAATAAGCTATCCAGGGTTCTAAACATTTGGCCACTTCAAGGTTCAATTGTAAGTCCATTTTGTCCCGTTTTTAATAATTTTTACATTTTTGAGATCATTGTAGCTAGGTCTTGTTAGCCCAGGGACTATTTTGAAAAATTAAATATTTTAGATGTTTCCATTGATGAATACATGAATATTTTGATGTTTAATGGGAGATTATGAATGTTTGATGATAGTTATACAAGTTTTATTAAGTGATTTTTAGTGAAAATGCAAATTAGGGATTAAATTGTGAAATGTGGAAACTTTGTGGTTAAAATGTGAAATAAATAAAAAATATGCGTTGCTAGGGGCATAATAGTAATTCGGCTAGCATGGGTTAGTTTTAAATTGCATGAATTTGTGCTTTTATGAAATAAGGACTAAATTATAAAAGATGTGAAATATTAGGGGCAAATGTGTAAAAATACCTTAAAGTGATTTTTGGACTAAATTGAATAGAGAGATGATTAAATAAGCTAATTTTGATTACATATAGATCAAGAAAAGTGAAACACGGATCTAGATCGAGGGAAAAATACAGTTCTAGACTAATCGACCAATTTAGTCGTTTTTACATCCGAGGTAAGTCTGTATGTAATAAGTTTCATTATAAATGTATTTTAAAAGCTTTGATATTGCATAAACTGTGGATACGAGACTTCGGACATGTTCGACAATAATTCTACGATGATTCGGCATTCGAAATCCTGGTTGAACCTTAGGAATAGATTTGGATACTAGTGACATGTCATTAGGGGATTGTTGTGATTATGTGATTCGGGTGCCGGTCCTGTACGTCCTACCTGTGGTTGAGTATACTGACATGTGTTGAAGTTACTTGACAGCTTGTGGGAGCAGCACCATGTAGCTACGTCTTGACCCACAGCTTGTGTAAGCAAGCTCGTTGATAGCTCTAGTGTAAGCAATATATGTAATATGAGATTAAGATAGCTTCGACTATATATATAGCACTTCGGGTGCAAGTATCCCATGTATTCGATAGTATTCCGAATGGTTCAACGGCTAAATGAAAGACATGGATGTGTATGAGATTGGTACGAGATGGTACAGGTACCTACATGAACCATATAAGCTTAAATCGAAGAAGTTGTGAAGTTCGTACATAAGATTATGATTAAAACTGTGAAAGGTTTGTTAGTTAGATAAATTACATGTTGATATGTTCAATTTGATGACTTGTATATTTATGTTAAGATTGGGTCTATTTCATATGAGCTTATTAAGCTATATAGCTTACTTTGTTTAATTTTACGTGTTTTATAATGAATTTAAAGCTAGCTCGGACTCGGGGATTGTCAGAGACATCATTACACTATCCAACTATCAATTTGGTACTTTTGAGCTTATGTTTTAAGTATATGGCATGTATAGGGACTTTGGTCATTTTATTTTGGGTTATGTGTTGGTAGTGAATTAAGCCATTTGAATTGGCTTGTAAATGTATATGTTTTGGTTTGTATATATAGCCATGAGTGATGGCTCATTTTGGTATGTTTGAATCATGTATATATATGTGTCTATGACATGTGAAATGTGTTGAATGATGGTTGTGTCATGCTTAAGGCATTATAAGTATCAAATGGTTGATTTGTGGATATTGGTTTGCTTGTAAATTGAGCATGTTGATGTATGATTGAATGTGCATAATTGGTTAATTGTGTATGTGTGAATTTGGTATAAATGGTGTGGCTTACTTTTGTGACTTGTGTGTATGGAAGATGGTGATATAGAATATGCATGATTTAGGCTTGAATTGGTTGGTTTAAATGTCTATTTTTATGCCATGAGTTGTGCAATTTGTTTTGGTATAGGTCTGTGCAAGTTGGGTGGCAAAATGACTTGGTAAATAGCTTATTTTTGCCCACACGAGCAGAGACAGGGGCATGTGTCTCAGTCATGTGTGACACACGGGCAGAAACACGGGCATGTGTCTCAACCGTGTATGACACACGGGCTGAGATACGGGCATGTCTCTCAGTCATGTATGACACATGGTTTTGTTACAAGGCCGTGTGTCCCCTAGTGTTGAAATTAAAAACAAGTTAGTATACTCCACACGGCCTAACACACGGCCATGTGCCTTGGCCGTGTGGCATAAGTCAGTATACCCTATAGGTTTGGCATGGCCTAGCACATAGCTTGGTACACTGGCGTGTATGGCCAATTTTAGGGCACACGGGCTAGCCACACGAGCCTGTGTGTTGGCTGTGTAATCCAATACAGAGAGTTACATAGGGTTAGACATAAGCTGGGACACGGCCACGTTCTCCCATTTCGAATGTCCACACGGGCGTGTTTATTACAATCAGACCACATGGGCATGTATCCTCTGTTTTGAGAAAATTTTCTAAGTGTTCAAAATGTTTCCAAAGTTATTGGTTTAGTCCCGAACCACTCCCAATGTATGTTTAGGGTATCGTATGCTCATATTAGGAACAATATGATTGTTTGTGATTGAAATGTATATGAATTGTTTAAGTTGTATATAGAATGTATGTTTGATGTGTGATAAGTTTAGTAATGCTCTATAACCCTATCTCTGTGTTAAATACGGGTGAGGAGTGTTAGATTTATTGGTATCAGAGCTACGATTTAGTCGATTCTCAGACTAACTTAGCGTGTGTGAGAGTCTAGCTATACATGCCGTATATAACCTGTGATAGTGTGATGACTCCTGACAATTTAAAATGTGTTTTCGTATAGTAAATAGATCTCGATCGAGCTATAGCTGACGATGTTGAGAGTAATGCACCAGCTCCCACTCAAGAAGCAGCACCGTCTGAATCTAGAAACGTATCTAGTAGTCACGAAAGATGTAACACCCCGTACTCGAGACCGTTTCCGGAGTCAAACACGAGGTGCTAACGGACTTAATTCATTTACTTACACAGTTCATTTTAAAATTTCTAGACAAGCTGATTAACTGCGTCACTGTCACCTTAAAAATCATATCTCGAGTTCCAAAACTCAAAAATTGATTCCGTAAATTTTCCCTGAAACTAGACTTATATGTCCATCTAAAAACTTTTTTCTAGAATTTTTGGTCTAGCCAATTAGTACAGTTTATTAGTTAAAGTCTCTCCTGTTTTAGGGTTTGACTACTCTGACCTTCATGCATTACAACTTAGATATCTCCCTGTACAGAGCTTCAATACTTATGTCGTTTATTTCTAATGAAACTAGACTCAAAAAGGAATCTATAAATATGAAGCATGACTTCTAATTGTCTCTGGTTAATTTATGGTAAATTTTCAAATTTAGAATAGGGGATCCAGTAATCGTTCTGGCCTTGCTTCACAAAAACTTAAACATCTCATAAAATACGGCTCATATGGTTGTTTTTCTTCTTCCATATGAAAATAGACTCATCAAGGTTCGTTTAAATAATTTATTCATTATTTAATTAAATTTCCACTATTTTTAGTGATTTTTCAAACTCACATCACTGCTGCTGTCAGCATCTATTTTAAGGCAGATTTCACCTATTTCATAGTTTTCCATGAATCAACTAGCAAATTGACATACATTATTATCAAGGGTAATCCCGATTAGTCATGACGTACGTAGCACCAATAGGACCATGATTGGCCATTCCAATGGCTAGTCATTACCAAACATTTCCACACCACTTAATAACCATATCACAAGACCATAATGTTATACTTCGAAATATACGAGCCATTTTCGCATGGCTATACGAATACACATTACAAAAGGGTACTTAATTAACAACAAGGGTCAGCCCTATACATGCCATTGTCAAATTGAACTAAAAGAGTACCAAAAGTGGTTTAGATAGTGTGGACGACTTCGACTTTGACAATCCCGAGTCCGATAGTTGAAGAGCAAAATCTATAAAACAGAGAATTAAAGCAGAGAATAAGCATTTCGATGCTTAGTAAGTTTTAAGCAATGAAATCATTTAAACGAATGGCATAATAATATCAAGTTTATTTGTTCATCCCTTGGCCGAATAGAAACATAACCGAGATATCACTTTTATCATTAATATCACAAAGGTGAAACCAAATTATCCGGCCAACTCCAATCCACAACCGAATGCTCTCATCTCAAATGTCCCTGTCCATTTCATGCATATGCACACACATTCATAACTATGACATTGAACTCTCATATTCGGAACTCATACATCATAATCAGATCATAAACGTTCGGATGATTTAAATAATGTGCTAAGCATTCCCATCGAATTTCAAAGTCATAATTGAAGTATATTGTGACACCCCTAAAGTGACCCTAGTCGGAAAGTGGTTTCGGGACCACTAAACCGAGTCATAAAGATAATTAACCGTCATAGTTGATGCTCATTATATGTACATATGCATGTGTGAAAATTTCATGTTTGAATTTTGTTAATAGTAAGTGAATTTTATCAAATAGGACTTATGTGAGAAAATTTTGAAATGTGATAGGTCAAAGCATAAGGATCTATTAGTGCATGAAATAAAAAGGGGGGACTTGCATGTCAATTTCCCCCCCTAATTAGTAGTGGCCGGCCATGACAAGTATGGTAGACCAAGTGTGATGGGCAAGAACATGTCATAAACATGTTAAGTTAGTGTTTCATGGGAAGTATGATAAAATAAGGAGCATGGGAATAAAATAATGAAAGGGAATATGATGAAAACAAAAAAAAAAAAGTGTGTGGTTGTTCCCCCATTTTGCCGAAACTAGAAAAAAAAGAGAAAGGCTTCATCCTTTGGTTCTTCTAGGCCGGTTTGAAAGGAGGAAGAGGAGAGGTTTCGGTCACCTTGAGCTTAAGGGGAGGTTAGTATGTTGTGTTAAATTCTTAAGTTTTAAACTTGTTTCTAGTTAATTAGCAAATTTCTTACACAAACCATGGCAAAATTTCGAAATCTCGGTGATGGCTTGAGCATTCGGTTTTGGTTGTTGAAAGGAATGAGCTGGAGGTTGGATCATGCTAAGATTCGGCCTTGTACATAAACATTAAGAGTTTGATGTTTTTGCGATTTTTGGAAGGTAAATAAGGTTATACACAAGATAAATACTAAGATTTTGGTTGACTTGTTTTAGTGAGGTTCGGCCAAGGACCTTATGTGCAAGTTTATTCGGTTTAAGTAGAGAAAACATGACGAATAGATATGAAGTAATGTGTATACTGGTTCGGCTACTAAGCAAGGAAATAATTGTTAGTAACATAGTATCTATGCACTTATGTATATATATGTATGTACAAATAACCTATTTAGCTATGGATATCTAAGGTGTTAAATAATGAAATTCTTGATGACTTGGGTTAAATAGCATTCGGCCAAGGACTATATGGGCTTGTTAATTCGGTTTAAGTGAAGAAACTATGATAGAGAAATATGACTAAATTGTGGACTTTGACAATTTAAATGATGCATTTGACTTGTGTACCGACCTAGGACGATATGTGTTTCTATATGAAGTTAGATGGTGTTGATGAAGTTCGGTAATGCATGATGTTTAAATAGTATTGAGCAAGGTCATTGTACTTAAATTGTATGACATACATGTATTGAATGGAATTGCCCAAGTGAAAATATTAAATGAATTTATTTGTTTAAATTAAGCTCAAGAGCAAAGGGAATCTAAATCCGATAAAGGGAAGGAAAAAGTGATCGAATAGCCGCCGAAATCGTTCGACCACATCCGAGGTAAGTTTTAAGTGATTAAACATTGAGTAAATTCAGTCATAATAGGACATAATGAGTTGATTTAATAAGATATGATGTGGCCATGATATGTCTTAAACTCAAATGGTAAGTTCATAAGTGTTTGGACTTGGAAATTTAAGAGCAAATTGTAATAATTTGCTTTGGACAGCAGCAGTAACGTGATTTTAGAAAATCACTATAAATTTTTGGTGTGGAATTATAGGCTGAATAAAATATGTAATCAAAGCTTATTTAGTCTAGTTTCTTATAAAAGAGACCGTGGAAGCAAAGAAATTTCCTATAAAGAGATATTTAAAGTTGTGTGAGACGGTGTCAGAATGACTCCGAAATCCCCTATTCTATTTTTAGAAAATCATTATAAATTGTACAAAAATGGTTATAAGATAAAATTTATATGCTTAGACTCCTTAATGAGTATAGTTTCAAATGAAATCAAATACAACACATTTTGAATTCTGTAAAATGAGAAATTTGATTCGTAGTGAAGAGTGGTCAGATTAGTCAAACAGTGAAACAGGGGAAACTTTAAGAAAAATCTGGTATTGATTGGACAAACCTAAAATTCTGAAAATTTTATGGATGGAAGATATACGAGTCTATATTCAGGGAAAATTAACGGCAAGTGATTTGGAGTTTTGTAGCTCCAGTTATAAATAATTTAGTGACTACTGCTCAGGAAAACAGCTCGTAGTGAATATGTGATTTTGTTGTAAACATGGATAAAACTTGTTTTAGTTACTCATAAGCTATTGATTAAACCCATACGTGAATTCTAAATCGTGATATTGTAAAACGATACATGAGTGTTAGATGGATCTTTGATATTAAAATTTGTGAAATTGTAAGTTTATGAGTATTCGAATATGAAATGATAGTATGGCGTGAAATTGAATTATTCATTGGGAAATGATTAATGTAGATTCGGCCAAGACAAAGTGTATACATGATAGTATATGTGATATGTGAAGTATATTTGGATAATTGTGATGTGAATGTATATATATGTGATAAGGCCTAATGGCCGATGTGATGAATGTGAAAGTGTATATATGTGATAAGGCCTAATGGCCGATGTGATGAATGTGAAAGTGTATATATGTGATAAGGCCGAATGGCCAATGTGATGAATGTGAAAGTGTATATATATGTGATAAGGCCTAATGGCCGATGTGATGAATGTGAAAGTGTATATATGTGATAAGGCCTAATAGCCGATGTGATGAATGTGAAAGTGTATATATGTGATGAGGCCTAATGGCCGATGTGATGAATGTGAAAGTGTATATATATGTGATAAGGCCTAATGGCCGATGTGATGAATGTGAAAGTGTATATATGTGATAAGGCCTAATAGCCGATGTGATGAATGTGAAAGTGTATATATGTGACAGGGCCGAGTGGCCAACGTAATGGATGTGAAAGTGTATAAATGTGATAAGTCCCTAAGGGAAATTGTGTCAGTACTATATCCGGGTTAAAACCCCGCAGGCTTTATGCGAGAGTATTATCCTGATTAATGTCCGTAGGCTTCGTGCTCGTACTATATCCGAGCTTTAAAGACCCGACGGCTAAATGCTAGGATTCAAGTAAGACTTTGATATTGAGTATCTGCATTAAGTTACCATCAAATAAGTATTATGTATTCAAGATGTTCAGGTACGTATTACTTACTCATCGGTGGAGTGATTTCGAGGTGAATTATCAGTATCAAAGAGGTAGGTAAATGTGATTAATATTATAACTCCAAATGTGAGAATGTGCTAGGAAATATTTGACCATCTAGGTCATTATTATTCGAAAGTATATATGTGGCAGCCAAGTGTTGCGTTTAATGATATTATAGATCGAGATGAAGCTCTAGATTAACTTCATCGAACAGTTGAAATGAATGACCAATAATAGTGATTGAGAACACTTTGTCTTGCTTAAAACTTACTAAGCATTAAATGCTTACTCCGTTCTTTGAATCTCTGTTTTATAGATTTTGGTTCGTCAGCTATCAGACTCGGGATTATTGAAGTCGAAGTCGCCCACACTATCAAAGCCCTTTTGGTACACTTTTGGTTGAACTCTGAAAATGGCATGTATAGGACTACCCTTTTTGTAGTGGGTCATGGACCCTTTGGATTTGTATAATTTTGGATAGCCATGCGAAAATGGCTTATATATGTTTGAGCATAATGTTATAATCATTTGGTATGGATATGGTTATTGAGAGGTGTGGATATGCTTAACAAGGATTGGCCATGGGAATGGTTAATCACTATCATAATTTGTGCTATTTATGCTAAAAGGGCTAGTTGAATCATGGAAACTATGAAATAGGTAAAGTCTACCTTAAAGGCAGATGCTGACAGCAGCAGTGATGTAGATTTGGAAAATCACTAAAAATATTAGGAATAGAATTAAATAGTGAATAAATTATTTAAATGAACCTTGATGAATCCACTTTCATATGGAAGAAACGAAACGGTCATATGAGTGGTATGTTAAGAGATAATTAGGTTTTCGTGAGACAGGGCCAGAACGGTTTCTGGATTCCCTGTTCCAACTTTGAAAATTCATTATAAATTAACCAGAGATAATTAGGAGTCATGCCATATATGTATAGATTCCTCTGTGAGTCTAGTTTCTATAGAAACAAACGGAATCAGTATTGAAGCCCTGTACAGGGAGATATCCAAGTCGTAATGCGCAAAGGTCAGTGTAGTCGATCCCTGTAACATGGGAGACTTTGACTAATAAACTGTACTAATTGGCCCGACCAAAAATTCTAGAAAAAAATTTGTATATGCATATATGAGTCTAGTTTCAGGAAAAAATCACGAAGCTGATTTTCGTGTTGTGAAACTCAAGATATGATTTTAAGGTGACAGTGACGCAGTTAGCCAGCTTGCCTGGAAAATTTAAAATGGACGCAATAGTAAGCGAATTTGGTCTGTGAACCCCTCGTGTCCGACTCCGGCGACGGACTCGGGTACGGGGTGTTACATATATTCACATTCTCAAAAAGGGTAAATTACTTACCTGGTTGTCTTACAGTAAGTAGCGCATGTGATTAAAATTATTCCAGCATGTATTATATGATTTCTCGTAAGAACACTTACGGGTTTTCACCCTCAAATATTATGCTGGTGCAACATCCTTCGGAATAAAGTCCGACTCTTAACACCGGCTCAAAAGCCCTTCGAGACCAAGCTCGGATTAGACTACTGGCTCGAAGGCCCTTCGGAACTAAGTCCGGTTATGACACTGGCTCTAAAAAGCCCTTCGAAACTAAGTTCGGTTATTAGCACTGGCTCAAAAGCCCTTCGAGACCAAGCTCGGATTTAGACCCCGATTAGCATTCACACGTATATGCATATATATATATCATATCACATCTGGATATCATTCCTGATACTCGAATACAATTACAGCATGTTTACTAACCATACATCGATCGATTCATTAATCCCACACAAATAACATAATCCCTTTTCGTTAATCCACAAGATTTCTATAACCATTCGGCTACAAGTAAATACCTTACTTATTTATTTTACCATGTAATTCAAGTAGAATCGTCAAGTCACGAGTTAATTATTATGCTCATAGACAAATAATTGCCTTATTAAACCGTGAGCTAAATTTCATTACTCAAAGACCTACCTCGGATGTTGTCGAACGATTTCAACGGCTATTCGATCACTTTTTCCTTTCCCTTATCCAACTTTGATCCTCTAAGCTCTTGAGCTAAATCATTCAAATTTACTTCTCAATCAAACACATACATACGGCAACCATATACATTTCAAAAACCAATTCATTCGTATCATTTGTCCATATATTAGCTTTTAGCATATTTGGTCATTAGAGCGACCTATTTAACTTTCAAGCATTCATTTCTAATTTTAATTAAACAATGCCGAATGCCATTAACTACTAATGCCACACACACACATATGCATACAATTCATCCATACATAACCTATAGCTCATTCGGTCATTCATCTCTCAAACCTATCAAAGCTTCATATCAAACTTCCTTGGCCGAATACACATATAAGCACATAATGCACATTTAGCATTTTTATTTACTTCATGATACATTCGGCCTTGGCATAATTTCATTAAAAATCCCTATTAGCCACTTCACCAATCAATTATATCATCTACTTAATATTTCATAACTTATCATGCTAGCTGAATATTATTTATTCAAGTTCATCATCTTCATATTCGACATTAGCATCAAATATAATAGCCAATTCTTCCCACTTTGAATCTATGCATTCATTTAATCATAGTTTGTTCAAGCACTCATACAACAAGATTCATCCAATTTAACAACAAAAACTTTATTCCTCCATAGCTACAATGGCCGAAAGATCTAGACATCTCAATACCGAAATTTCTAACATGGGTTGCCTAAAGAATTTGGTAGGGAGTTCAAATTTATCTAACATTTCAAGTAACTTAACACATCCATATAGCTAACATGCTAGTAGTATCAAGGCATCAACTAAAATTTTGAAGCCTCTTAGCCGAATCCTAACTCTCCAACAACCCCAATTTCATCCATGAGATAAATAGAAGTAGGCTAACCCTCCAAAGGATGTGTAAACCTCCAAAAGCAACATTGAACATACCTTAATCTAAAGAACCACCTTGGCTGAACTTCCCCTCTTCTTCTTCCTTCAATTCACGGCAATGGAGAAGCAACCTAGCTAATTTTTTTGTTTCTCCCCTACTAACCACTATTATTTTATTACCCATGTTCTTTATTTTATTATTTCTAACATAAAACACTAACATAAAATGTTTATAATACATTTTAACCCATAGCATGGCCGGCCACTACTTGTCATGGGTGGAAATTTGACATGCAAACCCATTATTTTCATAACATGCACTAATAGATCCTTATAGATTAACCCATCACATTTCAAAGTGTCACACATAAGTCCTATTAACTAAATTCACATGCAATTGACCAAATCGAAGCTCAAAACTTTCACACACTCATAGTCACATATTTTAGACAATAAATATTATACTCAAATACTTCGGTGACTCGGTTTAGCGGTCCTGAAATCACTTTCCGACTAGGGTCAATTTAGGGCTGTCACAAAAGATAAGCTAAAGAAGCCTTTTTCCAAATGATGAATGAATGGTTCACGCAATATGGCTGGACAAATCTGGCTGCCCAATAACCTCCACCCCCACCTAATCCTCAACCTGTTCTTGTAGCTCCTTAAGTTGGTGAACTTCAAAGATTGAACAAACTGCTAGTAGATAAAATCTAAAAACACAAGGCTAAAGAGGTTAGAGCTACCGTTGATGATGATTTTGAGCGAGCTGAATTTTGGCTTGAAAACACTATTTAGGTATTTGATGAACTGTCATGTACTCCAGCCGAGTCTTTAAAATGTGCCATATCGTTATTGAGGGACACTGCGTACCAATGGTGGAATACTCTAGTATCAGTGGTACCAAAAGAAAGAGTGACCTGGGAATTCTTTCAGACTAAGTTCTATAAGAAATATATAAGTCAGAGATTTCTCGATCAAAAGCATAAAAAGTTTGTAGAATTGAAACAGGGTCGAATAACTGTGACCGAGTACGAAAGAGAATTTGTACAGTTAAGCAAGTATGCTCGAGAGTATGTTTCTACTAAAGAAATCATGTGCAAGCGGTTCGTTGATGGGTTGAACGAGGATATTAAACTTCTAGTCAGAATTCTAGAATTGAAAGAATTTGTTGTCTTGGTTGATAGAGCTTGCAAAGCCAAGGAGCTTAGAAATGAAAAGAGAAAAGCAGATTTAGAGGCCAGAGATTCGAGTAAAAGATCGATGAATAAACCATACCAGTCTTCGTCAAAGAAATTTAGATATTCGTTCACTCGTCCAAATGTTTCAATCGGGCATTCGAGTAAAGATCGTGGAAAATAATACTCAAGTCCTAAAGCTCAAGCTACATTAGTATTGAATGTTGGTAGTGTGAGAAATTATAGACCTGAATGTCAGCAATAAAGAAGACGTCATCCTGGTGAATGTAGAATGAATAACTGAGATTTTTCAAATGTAATTCACAAGATCATTTCATATGGGATTGCCTAGAACTGGTAGAGAAAGATAATATTCAAAATGCAAGACCGGGTAACACAAACACTAGAGGGAGGTGACCAAGAAATACGGGAAATGCAAGTGGTAATCGTGGTACTACGAGAGATTCTACAGCAAGATCTAAAGCCAGAACACCTGTTAGAGCTTACGTTATTTGCGCTTGCGAAGATGCGTCGTCACCCAATGTTATCACTGGTACATTTTCTCTTTACGACACTAATGTGATTGCATTGATTGATCCTAGATCAACCCAGTCGTATATATGTATGAATTTAGTGTTTAGTAAGAATTTTCCTATTGAGTCTACTGAGTTTATGATTAAAGTATCGAACCCCTTAGGCAAGTATGTTCTAGTTGATAAAGTTTGCAAGAACTACCCTTTAATGACTCGGGGTTACTGTTTTCCTATTGATTTGATGCTATTACCTTTTAATGAATTCGATGTAATTCTGGGTAAAGATTGGTTGACGCTACATGATGCCATTGTGAATTGTAGACGAAAGACTATTGAATTGAAATTTCAGAATAGTAAAATTCTTCGAATTGAATCAGATGAATAGAATGAATTGCCAATTTTGATTTCATTGATGTCAGCTTAAAAATGTGTGAGGAAAGGTTACAAAGTTTACCTTGCGTATGTGCTAGATACAAAAGTGTCTGAATCGAAGATTGAATCAATGTCGATAGTTTGTGAGCTTTCGAATGTGTTTCCAAAAGATTTACCAGGGTTACCACCAATAAGAGAAGTTGAATTTTCCATTGAGTTAGTACCGGGAACATCTCCGATATCGATAGTTCCGTATAGAATGGCTCTGACCGAATTGAAAGAGTTGAAACCTCAGTTCTAAGAGTTAACAGATCAAGGTTTTACACGACCTAGTTTTTCACCTTGGGGTGCGCCAGTATTGTTCGTAAAGAAGAAAGATGGGTCAATGAGAATGTGTATTGACTATCGACAACTCAATAAGATTACGATAAAGAACAAGTATCTACTGCCGAGAATAGATGATTTGTTTGACAAGTTGAAAGGAGCAACAATGTTTTCGAAGATTGATTTGAGATCTGGCTATTATCAGTTGCGAGTAAAAGATTCAGATGTACTGAAAACTACGTTCAGAACGAGGTACGGACATTATGAATTTCTTGTTATGCTTTCGGATTGACTAATGCTCCTGCAGTTTTTATGGATTTGATGAACTAAATTTTTAGACCGTATTTAGACACTCGTTGTTGTATTCATTGACTACATTCTGATCTATTCACGAGATGAGTTTGAGCACGCCGAGCATTTGACAATTGTGCTACAAACTTTAAGAGATAAGCACCTGTTCGCTAAATTCAGTAAATGCGAGTTCTGGCTCTGAGAAGTCAGATTTTTGGGACACATTGTTTCAGCGGAAGGTATAAGAGTTGATCCGAGTAAGATTTCAGCTGTTGTTGACTAGAAACCACCGAGAAATGTATCCGAAGTTAGAAGTTTTCTGGGCTTAGCTAGTTATTATCGACGTTTTGTTAAAGGGTTTTCGATGATTGCTACACCAATGACTAGATTGCTACAAAAAGATGTGAAATTTGAGAGGTCTGAAAAATGTCAACAGAGTTTTGATCAGTTGAAACCATTATTGACTGAGGCACCAGTGTTGGTTCAACCTGAGTCGGGTAAAGAATTCTTAATTTATAGTGATGCGTCATTGAATGGCTTGGGTTGCATTTTGATGCAAGAAGGAAAAGTTATAGCTTATGCCTCTAGACAATTGAAGCCGCATGAAAAGAATTATCCGACGCACAATTTAGAGTTGGTCACTATATTTTTTGCATTGAAAATTTGGCAACATCATTTGTACGGTGAAAAATGCCACATCTTTACCGATCACAAAAGTTTAAAGTATATAATGACTCAGAAAGATTTGAATTTGTGACAACGGAGATGGCTCGAGCTATTGAAAGATTACGAATTAGTAATTGATTATCCAGGGAAAGCAAATGTAGTCGCAGATGCTTTGAGTAGAAAATCTCTATTTTTTTAAAGCAATGAATACGAGACTGACTTTGTCTGATGATGGTTCGATTCTAGTAGAGTTGAAAACTAAATCGGTTTTTCTTCAGTGAATTTGTAAAGCTCAAAAGTGTAATACCAAGTTACAACCTAAAAGAGTACAATGTGAATCAAATAGTGGTTCAGATTATCAGATCGGTTTTGATGATTGTTTAATGTTCCGAAATAGAATTTGTGTACCAAAGAATTCTAAACTCATTTAGAAAATTTTGCATGAAGCACATAATAGTTGCCTATCTGTTCACCGGGGGAGTACTAAAATGTATAATGATTTGAAGCAATTGTATTGGTGGCCGCGAATGAAACGAGACATTTCAGAATTTATATTGAGAGGTTGGTGTGTCAGCAAGTCAAAGCCGAACATCAAGTACCTTCAGGATTGCTACATCCTGTGATGATACCAGAGTGGAAATGAGATAGAGTTACAATGGATTTCATATCAGGATTACCCCTGTCTCCGAAAAAGAAAGATGCTATCTAGGTTGTTGTAAATTGTCTAATGAAGTCTGCACATTTCATTCTAGTACGTACTGACTATTCACTTGATAAATTAGCTAAATTGTACATATTGAGATCGTTAGATTGCACAGGGTGCCAATTTCGATTATTTCAGATAGAGATCCAAGGTTTACATCACGATTTTGGAAGAAATTGTAAAAAGCACTGGTCACGAGGTTAAATTTTAGTACAACATTTCATCCACAAACCAATGGTCAGTTTGAGAGAGTAATTTAGGTTCTCGAAGATATGCTTCGTTGTTGTGTGTTGGAGTTCGAAAGCAATTGGGAAAAATATTTATCGTTGGTTGAATTTACATATAACAATAGCTTTCAATCGAGTATAAAGATGGCACTGTGCGAAGCTTTGTATGGTCGTAAATGCCGAACACTGTTGTATTGGACCGAGTTGACTGAGAAAAAGATTCACGGGGTTTATTTAATCCGAGAGACTGAAGAAAAAGTGAAAGTAAATCACGACATTTGAAAGCAGCTTCGGATCGACAGAAATCATATGCGGATTTGAAACGAAAAGAAATTGAATTTCAGATCGGAGATAAAGTGTTTCTGAAAATATCTCCGTGGAAGAAAATACTTAGATTTGGTTGCAAAGGAAAATTAAGTCCACGTTTTAACGGGCCGTATGAGATCATCAAAATAATAGTTCTAGTGGCATATCAGCTAGCTTTACCGACTGAGTTAGAGAAAATCCATAATGTGTTTCACGTATTGGTGTTGCATTGATATAGATCAGACTCATCACATGTAATTTCTCCGGCAGAGATTGAAATTCAACTTGTTATGCCGTATAACGAAGAACCGATTAGAATTCTAATTCGAGAGATTAAAGAGTTGAGAAATAAACGATTAGCTTTGGTGAAGGTTTTGTGGCAACGACACGGTGTTGAAGAAGCCACGTGCGATCCTGAGGAAACTATGAGAAAACAGTACCATAACCTATTCACTGGTAAGATTTTCGGGGACAAAAATCCCTAGAGGGGAGAGTTGTAACAGCCTGATTTTAGTCAAATCAGAATTGTGGTTTCGGGGCCACAAATCTGAAGTTGAAATATTTATTTTGTTATTATTTTAATGTCCGTGGCATGATAATATTATTGTGTGAAAGTTTTGTTTAGAAATTTTATTGTTTGATTAGTTAATTTGATAAAAAGGACTAAATCGCATAAAATGTAAAACTTGTGTTCCATTAGGTAAAGGTGTCTAATAGCTTTAGAACCTTAAATTTAAGGTCCTTAAGTGCTAATTAATCCATTTGAGATTTAATGGATGATAATGGCTTGGTATATGGTGTGAATATTAAGTGTTTTAAAGGTTAAATATGTAAATTGGTTAATAAAGGATTAATTAATAAAACAAAATCAAAATTTTGTCATTCATATTCAACCTTTACCGATTTTTGAAGAAGAAAATAAGCTATCTAGGGTTCTGAACATTTGGCCACTTCAAGGTTCAATTGTAAGCCCATTTTTGTCTCGTTTTTAATATTTTTACTTTTTAAGATCGTTGCAGTTAGGTCTAGTTAGCCCAGGGACTATTTTGCAAAATTGTTAAATATTTTAGATGTTTCCATTGATGAATACATTATTTTGATGTTTAATGAGAGATTAGGAATATTTGATGATAGTTACACAAGTTTTGTTAAGTGAATTTTAGTGAAAATGCAAATTAGGCATTAAATTGTGAAATGTGGAAACTTTGTAGCAAGAGTGTGAAATAAATGAAAATTTTGGGTTACTAGGGGCATAATAGTAGTTTGGCTAGCATGGGTTAGTTTTAAATTGCATGAATTTGTGTTTTTATGAAATAAGGACTAAATTGTAAAAGATGTGAAATATTAGGGAAAAATGTGTAAAAATGCCTTAAATTGATTTTTGGACTAAATTGAATAGAGAGATGATTAAATAAGTTAAGTTTGTTCACATATAGATCAAGAAAAGAGAAACTCGGATTTGGATCAAGGGAAAAACAAAGTTCTCGACTAATCGACCAATTTAGCCATTTTTACATCCAAGGTAAGTCCATACGTAATAAGTTTCATTATAAATGTATTTTAAATGCTTTAGTATTGTAGAAACTGTGAATACGAGACTTCAGACATGTTCTAGAACGATTCTACGATGATTTGACATTCGAAATCTCGATTGAACCTTAGGAATAGATTTGTATACTAGTGACATGTCATTAGCGGATTGTACGTCCTACCGGTGGCTGAGTATACTGGCATGTGTTGCAGTTACTTAACAGCTTGTGTGAGCAGCACCATGTAGCTACGTCTTAACCCACAGCTTGTGTGAGCAGGCCCGTTGATAGCTCTAGTGTATGCAGTATATGTGATATGAGATTGAGATAGCTTCAGCTATATATGTGGCACTTCGGGTGCGAGTTTCCAATGTATCCAATAGTATTCCGAATGGTTAACGATTAAATGACAGACATGGATGTGTATGAGATTGGTACGAGATGGTACAGGTATCTACATGAACCATATAAGCTTAAATCGAAGAAGTTGTGAAGTTTATACATAAGATTATGATTGAAAATGTGAAAGGTTTGTTAGTTAGATGAACTAAATGTTGATATGTTCAATTTGATGAATTGTATATTTATGTTAAGATTGAGTTTATTTCATTCGAGCTTATTAAGCAACATAGCTTACTTTGTTTAATTTTCCATGTTTTATAATGACTTTAAAGCTAGCTCGGACTCGGGGATCGTCGGAGACATCGTTACACTATCCAACTATCAATTTGGTACTTTTGAGCTTATGTTTCAAGTATATGGCATGTACAGGGACTTTGGTCATTTTATTTTGGGTTATGTGTTGGTAGTGAATTTAGCCATTTGAATTGGCTTGTAAATGTATATGTTTTGGTTTATACATATAGCCATTAGTGATGGCTCATTTTGGTATGTTTGAATCTTGTATATATATGTGTCTATGACGTGTAAAATGTGTTGAATGATGGTTGTGTGATGCTTAATGCTAATAGGCGTTATGAGTATCACATGGTTGATTTGTGGATATTGGTTTGCTTGTAAATTGAGCATGTTGATGTATGATTGAATGTGCATAACTGGTTAATTGTGTATGTGTGAATTTCATATAAATGGTGTGGCCTATGTGACAACCCTAATTTGACCCTAGTCGGAAAGTGGTTTCGGAACCACAAAACCGAGTCATAAAAATAATTAGATGTTATATTCTGTGCTTATTATATGTGAAAGTACATGTTTGAAAATTTCATGCTTTGATTTTGTCATTTGTGAGTGAAATTATTAAATAGGACTTGTGTGAAATTTTTGAAAATGTGATAGGTTAATTTTGTAGTGGCCAAATAAATTATGGTGTTAAATAGATGGATTTGCATGTCAAATTTCCCACTTTAATGAGTAGTGGCCGGCCATAATGATGGTGATAAATAAAATCTGCTTTTTAAATTAGCATTATTAAATTTGATGGCTTTATTATCAGAAAATAAAGATAAATAAAAGAACAAAAATAAGGTAAAGGAAAAAGCTTGTTCATCTTTGTTCTTCATAGCCGAAATTAGGAGAGGAAAAGAAACTCAAACTACATTCGGTCACTTTTGAGTTGGAATTAAGGTAAGAAATTCATGTTAGTTTTTGAAATTGTAACATATTTTAAGCTAGTTACTAAGTCCCTTACTTAGCCCATGTCAAAATTTTGAATTGGGTAGTGATTTGAGTATTTGGCTATGGAAGATTTTGAAGGGAATGGTTGTTGTTTTTATGTTTTAATGAATAATTGTGAATGGGTGATGTTTGAGATAGTTTAATGTTCATATAGGTTGTTTAGATGATAGGAAAATCGGCTTGTGTATTTGTGAAATTACCGAATGTGAACTTAGATAATATTTGAGTAATGTTTGTGTTTTAAAATGATAGAATGGAGTGGATGCTTTGAATGTGATATGCACAATTATAAGTTGGATTTAAGGTCTGTTAAATTGCCATTGTCATTGCCGAATGTTTGCTTAGTTAAACTTGTTAATTTGCTCTTAATAATTCCGGTTAAATTTGTTCATAATAATTCAAGTTAAATTTGTTCTTAATAATTCCGGTTAAATTTGCTCTTAATAATTCCGGTTAAATTTGTTCTTAATAATTCCGACTAAATTTGTTCTTAATAATTCCGGTTAAATTTGTTCTTAATAATTTCGGTTAAATTTGCTCTTAATATTTCCGGTTAAATTTGCCCTTATTATTTTTGAATAAATTACTTAGTTGAAGAAAATTTTAAAGTACTTAGTTAATTGATACTAGGTTAATGTTGTGTATATAAATTAATATAAACTTTGTATATGTACTAAAGGTTGTAGATGAATTCGGCCTTGGGAGAAATTTTGGTATAAAATGCTTGAATGTTAACAGGTTATTGCTTTAATGACCGAATGTGTCAATGGCTAATGCATGGTCTAGTTGATCAATATGTGTTAAAAGGGAAACATAAATAAATACCTAATTGATGAGCTATATATTTTTTCGGCTATATGGTAAAGATATATATGAAAATATTATAAGCCTTATGAGTTTTGTGTTTGTGTATGTGAGCTAAGTATACAATGAATATTCGACTATAAGCTAGCTTGATGGGACCTTAATAAATTAAATTTTGTTTGAATTAGCTCAAGAGCATAGAGAACCAAGGTTGGACAGGGGAAAAGAGAAAATAGTTGAATATCTGATCCGAGACTGTTCAAAAATATTCGAGGTAAGTTTTAAGTAGTTAAATATAAATAATATTCGATAATGACATGACAGATTATGAAAATTAAGTATTACTTGTCATATATTTATATGGCCGAATGACAATTGTAATGGAAGTAAAATGTGATAGGCTTTTATGATCAAATGATAATGTTAGATGAGTATGAGTAAGATGTTATGTGTAAACTATCAAATGATAAATGTGAGTGATGAAATGAAATAAAAGTGAATAAAATGTAGGATGATATATTCGAATGATGCTTGTGTCTAATTTGGTGTGATTATGTTATATGAAACTTGTTGAATTGAATATCGTACAGTACTTGTGACAGCCCTAATTTGACCTTAGTCGGAAAGTGGTTTCGGGACCACAAAATCGAGTCGTAAAAATAATTAACCATTAAATTTTGTGTTTATTGTATGTGAAAAAGGCATGTGTGAAAGTTTCATGCTTAAATTTTTGTCATTTGTATGCGAAAAAATTAAATAGGACTTATGTGAGAAAATTTAGAAATGTGTTAGGCAAATGTTGAAGTGACTTATTAATGCATGTTATAAAAATGATGGGTTTGCATGTCAAATTTCCATTATGATAAGTAGTGGCCGGCCATGATGGGATTATATACATATAATATGTATTAATTATTAGTTAGTAGCCTTATATCTTATAACATAAATAAATAAAAAGGAAAAGTAATGAAAATAAGGAAAGGAAGGGTGATGAAAACAAAGCTTGAATTTTTGGTTCTTCTTGGCCGAATGTAAAGAGGAAGATGGGAGAAAGGCATTCGGTCATCTTAATTTAACATTAAGGTAAGAAGTTTATGTTAATTTTGGTTAATCTTGAATGAGATATCAAGTTATTTTTGTAACCCATGTTGAATTTTTGATTGTGGGAATGATTAGGGCTTTCGGCTATGGTAATTAATAAAGGTGATGGTTGTTGTTTCATGTTAAATTTAGATGAACAAGGGTAGATGAGTGTTTGAACTATACAAATAATCATATGTGAGCATTAGGTGCTAAGGGAAAAGAATCGGCTACCTTATTATGTACCAAGACCGAATGTGAATTTGATTATGTTTGAGTAATTTATATGCTTAAAATTGATGTAGTATAAGTACCATGTTCTTGCCGAATATGTATTTGATAAAGGAGGAGTTTGTTATTGAATATTTAAATAATTTAGATAATTATAAGTTAAGTCAAGCTTGGTGAAAGGTATATATATGCGGCTATTAGCTAGATTTTGTTAAAAAAAATTGGATAATTAAAAATGATAAGTTTAATTGAAGAATTCATGCTTTGTGTGCCTTAATTGCTTATTGAACATAAGGCTATGTAAACTTGATTTAATCAATAATTTAGTTGTGACTTGTAACATAGTTGTATTTGGCCGAATGTTTTGTAAAGAAAAAAATTGTGTGTGTGTATGTGTGTCACATTAGAATGAAAGTGTAATTATCAAATGAGAGGAATGGATAAGGTTTAATATGACTAAACTTGTTTAACATAGCTCAAGAGCATAAAGGGGCAACATCGGATAGAGGAAAAGCTAAGTCACGGAATAGCTAAACCGAGATTTGTTCAGAAGGATATAAGGTAAGTCTTTGAGTAATGAAATTTAGCTTAGGATTTAATAAGGAAATTATTTATCTATGAGCATAATAATTAACTTGTGACCTGACGATTCTACTTGAATTACATGATAAAATAAATAAGGTATTTACTTGTAGCCGAATGGTTATGGAAATCTTGTGGATTAACGAAACGGGATCATGTTATTTGTTTAGGATTAATGAATCGAACGATGTATGGTTAGTAAACATGCTGTAATTGTATTCGAGTATCAGGAATGATATCCAGATGTGATATGATATATATATGCATATATGTGTGAATGCTAATCGGGGTCTAAATCCGAGCTTGGTCTCAAAGGGCTTTTGAGCCAGTGCTAAGAATTGGGCTTGATTCCGAAGGATGTTTGTGCCAGCATAATATTTGAGGGTGAAAACCCATAAGTGTTCGTACGAGAAATCATATAATACATGTTGGAATAATTTTAATCACATGTGCTACTTACTGTAAGATAACCAGGTAAGTAACTCACTCTCGTTGAGAATACGATTGATTTTAAATTTCGACTACGCAACTCAGTAGGCATGCTTAGACCACTGTTAAAATCATTCAAATATTTACGATCTGATCATGATGTATGAGTTCCAAATTAGAGAATTCAATTTCACAAACATGAGATGTATGTGTATATGCATGAGATTGACTTAGAAATTTGGGATGAATGGATTCGGCTATAGATTGAATTTTATTGGATATATTGATTTTACCTTTGTGCTATGAAAAAAAAATGGTACCTTAATTATGTTACTATTTGGCCAAATGATGATACGAGTAAACTTTGATATTATTATGCCATTCTTTTAAATGATTTCATTATTTAAAACTTACTAAGCATCGAAATGCTTATTCTTTTGCTTTAATTCTCTGTTTTATAGATTTTGTTCGTCAGCTATCAGACTCGGAAGTGTCAAAGTCGAAGTCATCCACACTATCTAAGCCACTTTTTGGTACTCTTCAGTTGAACTTGATAATGGCATGTATAGGGCTGACCCTTGTTGTTAATTAAGTATCTTTTGGTAATGTATAATCGTATAGCCATGCGAAAATGGCTTGTATATTTTGAGTATAACATTATGATCATTTTGTTATATGGTCTTATGATATGGTTATTAAGTGGTGTGGAAATGTTTGGTACTGATTAGCCATTGGAATGGCCAATCATGGTCCTATTGGTGCTACGTATGTCATGGCTAATCGTGATTATACTTGGAAATAATGTATGTCAAATTACTAGTTGATTCATGGAAAACTATGAAATAAGTGAAATTTACCTTAAAATAGATGCTGACAGCAGTAGTGATGTGAGTTTGAAAAATCACTAAAAATAGTAGAAATGGAATTAAATAATGAATAAATTATGTAATCTAATCTTGATGAGTCTATTTTCATATGAAAGAAATGAAACGACCATATGAGCCGTATTTTATGAGATGCTTAAGTTTTCGTGAAACAGGGCCAGAGCGATTTCTGGATCCCCTGTTCTGACTTTGGAAATTCACCATAAATTAACCAGAGATAATTAGAAGTCATGCTTTATATTTACAGATTCCTTTTTGAGTCTAGTTTCATTGGAAACAAACAGCATAAGTATTGAAGCCCTGTACAGGGAGATATCTAAGTCGTAATGCATGAAGGTTAGAGTAGTCAAACCCTAAAATAGGGGAGACTTTAACTAATAAACTGTACTAATTGGCCTGACCAAAAGTTCTAGAAAAAAATTAGTAAATATATGTATGAGTCTAGTTTCAGGAAAAATTTACGGGATTGGATTTTGAGTTTTGGAACTCGACATATGATTTTTAGAGTGACTGTGATGCAGTTAGCCAGCTCGTGTGGAAATTTTAAAAATGAATTGTATGAGCTGTTTAAGTAAGGAATTAAGTCCGTTAGCACCTCGTGTTCGACTTCGGCAACGGTCTCGGGTACGGGGTGTTACAGTACTATTCGGGCCTTTGAGCCTAGCAGGCTATAATGCCGGTGAGATACTATTCGGGCCTTTGAGCCTAGCAGGCTATAATGCCGGTGAGATACTATTCAGGCCTTCGAGCCTAGCAGGCTATAATGCCGGTGAAATGATATCGGGCTTCGAGCCTAGCAGGCAAAATGCCGGTGAATGAATTTGGATTTAAAACCTAGTAGGCTGAGTGCCGGTGATTTGATAAAAGTCTAGAACTAAGATACCTCCTGTTAGAACGACAAATGAATATGTTCAATACGATAAGTTGGCCAGGTACATATTATGTACTTATATGTGAGTATGATTTGAATTGAATATGTGATACATATGTGAATAAATGTTATATCTATGTTTATGAACATGATATATATTCGGTCAAGGTGTGAAAGTATGTGAAAATATTCGATTTATTTATGCCATATGAATTCAGATTAAGTGATATTAGAATGTTAATTGTGCATTATGTGCTTATGTATATTCAGCCAAATGGTAAAATATTTAGAAAATGACCTCTTGAGAAATTGGATAATTGAGTTTATTTGTTGCATTGCTTAAAACTTACTAAGCTTATGAAAGCTTACTACGTTTGTTATGTTTCTCTGTTTTATAGATTGTTGATTTCAGTCACCTACTCGGGAGGGGATCGTTAGCAACTCGTCACACTATCTATCTTTTTGGTATTACTATATTTTGGAGCTAGTATGGCATGTATAGAATAGACTTAAGTGAATTATATTTTGAGATGTTGTATATAAGCCATGTAAATATGGCAACTTTTGAACGTTGGTATAAGTCTGAATTTCGATCTTTGATTGTGTTTGACTATGAATATAATTGCTAATGAAATTATGTATATGTGAATGTACAAATGTAGTGTTTTGGGTTGGTAACTCTTCATAACCCTCTCCGGCAATGGTTACGGGTTATAGGGGTGTTACAGCCTACTTTTGTGACTTATGTGTATGGAAGATGGTGATATAGAATATGCATGATTTATGCTTGAATTGGTTGGTTTAAATGTCTATTTTTATGCAATGAATTGTGCAATTTGTTTTGGTATAGGTTTGTACAAGTTTGGTGGCAAAATGGCTTGTAAATAGCCTATTTTTGTCCACACGGGCGTGTGTCTCAGCCGTGTGCGACACATGCTTTTGTTACACGACCGTGTGTCCCATGGTGTTGAAATTAAAAACAAGTCAGTATGCTCCACACGGCCTTACATACGGGCGTGTGACTTGGCTGTGTGGCGGAAGTCAGTATACCCTACAGGTTTGGTACGGCTTAGCATAGGGCCTAGTACACAGGCGTGTATGGCCAGTTTTAGGGCATACGGGCTAGCCACACAGGCGTGTGTGTTGGCCACTGACCCAAGTCAGAGGGTTACACGGGGTCGGACCAGGTTGGGACACGACCATGTGCTCCCATTTCTATTGTCCACTCGGCCTGTGACACGGGCGTGTGTACCCTATTTTGAGAAATGTTTCTAGCTGTTCAAAAAGTTTTCAAAGTTATCGATTTAGTCCCGAACCATTTCCAATGTATGTTTAGGGCCTGTATGCTCGTATTAGGGACAATATGATTGTTTATGATTGAAATGTTTATGAATTGTTTAAGTTGTATATGGAATGTATGTTTAATGTGTGATAAGTGCGGTAATGCTCCGTAACCTTATTGTGGTGTTGAGTACGAGGGATGGGTGTTACACTAGTGATGATTATGGTTGGAGGTGGGGAGAACTTGTTGAAGGTGGTCGTAATAATGGCAAATGGAAATTTTGTGAAAGAGTCATCAAAGGAGGAATAACACGGTTGAAAGAGCATTTGGCAGCAAAAAAAGGGAATGTAGTACCCTATCCAAATGTCTCGGTAGTAGTTAGAAAAAACATTGCTCAACAGATTAATGAATATCATAATGAAAAAATTGTTAAGTAAAGGAGGAAAAAAGAATTGGAGGATAGAATAAGATTAGGAGATCATGAAGATTATGGTGATAGTGATGCTAATCATAAGGAGTTAACTATTGCAAGACGTGAGAGTATAAGATCCAAAATTGAAGGGGAAGAAAGGCAACGTAGATGAGCAAGAATTGGTCAAGATTTAGTTTATGAAACTGAGGGAGGTAGTAGCTCTGAAACTCAAGATTTAGTAGATCATTCAGTAGCCATAATTCTTAAAAAAGAGGAAAGGAGCATTATTGGACTAATTTTAACTCTCCTGGAGTTAGATTAGAAAATATGGATCTTGTTCTTAAAAGATAAAAAATTTTGAATCAACCAAAACTCGGTACAAGCTTCTTGAAAAATACAAAAGTAAAGCTAGGGAAAGCAATGTTAAAGTTAATACTGCATGAAGATTTACCGCAAGAATTGCAGGGTCACCATTTCTACAGCCTGTACTTCAAGTTGCAGCTGAAGTTGGAAAATCAGTTAGAGGTCCTTCAACTTATGAGGTGACAGGAGTGTATTTGGAAGAAGAGTATAAGGAAATACAAGAATGGGTGAATTCCTTTAAGCCTATCTTGGAAGAAAGAGGTGTGACCATTATGTGTGATGGATGGAAAGGGACTAGAAATCAACATATAATCAATTTATTGATTTATAGTCCTAGAGGTACTATTTTTAAAAAGTCAATTGATGCTAGCAGTGTTACCTCTCGTACTGCTGAGTATTATTTTAATATAATAGATAAAATGGTGGATGAAATTGGTGAAGAATTTATTGTTCCATTTGTTACAGATACTAAAGCAGTGATCAAAGTCGATGGTAAAATGTTGATGCAAAAGAGAAGGCACTTGTATTGGTCAGCATGTTTTGCTCGTTGCTTGGATGTTATTTTGGAAGAAATTGGTAATAGAAAAAGTGTGAGAAGGGTCCTAGATGAAGCAAAAAAAAAAAAGAGATAGCTTCTTTCATATAAAATCATACATGGACGATTGATTATATGAAGAGATATAACTAAAGAAGAGAACTCTTGGGACCTGGGATGAATAGATTTGCTACCAATTTCATTGCTTTGAAGAGTATTGTTAAAAGCAAACAAGCACAAAAAAAATGGTGACTTCTTCAGAACGGAGAAGGTCTGGATATGCAAGAAAACCAGATAGATTAGATATGATAGAAGTCATTAACTCCAGCCAGTTTTGGAAAAAGGCTGTTGATGTCCTAAAGATCCAAGAACCGTTGGTTAAAGTATTAAGGATATGTGATGGTGATGAAAAACCGACTATGGGTTTTATTTATGAAGCTATGGATGTAACGCCCCAATTTTTGGGAATTCTGTGAATGTTGGCAAAATTTCATGCTTTGATTTTGTCATTTGTGAGTGAAATTATGAAATAGAACCTATGTGAAAATGTTTGAAAATGCTATAGGCTAAATTGAAGTGGCCAAATAAATAGGAGTGCAAAATTGGAGGATTTGCATGACAAACCTCCCATTTTACATGAAGTGGCCAGCCATCATGTTGTTGTAGACAATATGAGCACTTGATATCCATAATTCATGGTACAAATTGATAATGGGTTAGGTAAATGTTCCATGATAATGGATTAGGTAAATATTCCATGATAATGGGTTAGGTAAATGTTCCATGATAATGGTTTAGGTAAATGTTCCATGATGGGCATTTCATGTCCTTTGTATTAAAGAATTAAATGGATGAAATATGAAATTTTATTAAAAGAAAAAGGGGTGAAAAGAACAAAGTTTTGTCCATCTTTGTTCATCATAGCCTAAAGTTAGAGAAGAGAAAGGAGAGGAGAAAGCTCTTGAATGTTCGGTCACTTGGGGAAGAAAATTGAAGGTAAGTTCATGGTAGTTTGCTTCTATCTTGATGTTCATGAGTTCTTCTTGATTCTACCTTAACTCTTGAAGCATATTTTGGTTTTTGGTTGTGTTGTGAGCATTTGGTCATGAATTAAAATGAAGGAAATGGTTGTTGTTTCATGTTCTTTTGATGAAAAATGGAAGATAGGTGAAGTTGAGCTAAACAAATGAGCATGCATGTGCCTTAGATGCTAAGGGGAAAAATCGGCTAACATGTTGTGCTTTAAAATGATGAAATGGAGACTATACTTAAGTAAAATCATAGATATGTGATGATTGATTGGTGATATACATGTTTAAATAACATGCATCCAAGTTATGTGTGAAAGAGTGATTTGGTAATAAATCTGTTTGGGACAGCAGCAGTAATGTGAATTTGGAAAATCACCATAAATTGTGCGAGATGAGTTAGAAGGTGAATAAATTACGTAATTAAAGCTTAATGAGTCTAGTTTCAAATGAATTAAACGAGAACATATTTTGAATTCTGTACAATGAGAAATTTGATTCGTAATGAAGAGTGGTCAGATTAGTCAAACAGTGAAACATGGGAAACTTTAAGAAAATCTGGTATTGATTGGCCAAACCAAAAATTCGGAAAATTTTATGGATAGAATATATATGAGTCTATTTTCAGGGAAAATTAACGGTACTTGATTTTGAGTTTCGTAGCTCCAGTTATAAACGATTTAGTAACTGTTGCTCAGGAAGACAGCTTGCAGTGAAATTATGATTATGTGGTAAACATTGACAAAAATTTGTTAATGAGTTGCTTATTGATTTCTTATAAGCTTACTATGATCTGTAGGTGTGGTTGGCCGAATATTGTAAGGGGTTAATACGTAGTTTGTATTTGAATAGTTAGATTAACGTGTTATTAATCCAATTGTAGGCGGTTCGTGTGTGGATCTCGTCAGCATATCGTCGCAAACAGGTGTGTAACTGACACCCTCTCATAGACTAGATTGGCAAAAGCCGAAAAGCCGAAATGTCAAAAAGTCGGTATTTTGGGAATTTGCGAGTGTGCGAATGCTCGTAAGATAGTTGGGTTTGTATATTTGGTAATCTAAAGTAATAAACTGTAGTACACGCGATTTCGTACATTTTGATAATTTGGGCTTAATGGGCCAAAGATCGGGTTCATGGGCCAACGGGCCCAATTCGGTAAGTATGCGTGGTAAGTGTTCTGATAGTACGTAAATAGTTAGGATATGCATGAAAACCCTAAAAGTAGCTAAATTACTATAATACCCCTATGTATGGAAAATTGCTATTATACCCCTAGGTGCAAAATTACCGTTATACCCCTAGGGTTAATTTTGATTGAAAAGCATGACGATCTGATTCTGTATGATGTATGCCATGATTATATATCTGTTGCATGGGGACATGGGTTATATTATAGAGGAAGTGTCCTGGTGGCTATGCCACAATTATCTGATCTGGTGGCTCTGCCACATATATCTGTTCTGGTGGCTATGCCACGATTATTTGATCTGGTGGCTCTGCCACATATATCTGTTCTAGTGGCTCTGCCACAATATCTGTATCTAGTGACTTCGTCACAATATCTGGCAGCCTCGCTGCGATTTCTGTGGTGTGTAGCGGTTGGGTGGGTCGAGTAGTCTCCCCACATGGTGTAAGGCTGGTACGGGGGTGTTATGGATGAATCTGGGTTGGGTTTCTGCATAAACATGTAATATCTGTTCTGTTCTATTATGGGCCTATGGGCTTTATTCTGAATTCTGTTCTGGGCTAAGGACAACTTATTCTATTTTTATGGGTTGAGCTGATATAGGCTATGGTTGGGTTATTTTACACACTGAGTTTCTCCAAACTCACCCCTTTTATTTTCATCCACGCAGGTAATCCCCAACCATAGTGGGCTTGGAGCTGTGAGCGAATTCGGAGTGGCCACCCGTTCTGAAATTTTGATTTTCTTCTGGTGAACTGGACATCCTTTTAATTACGTTTGAGGTTTTGGGCTTTTAAATGTAATAAGGCCGCTTATTTATTTTTGATGGTTTTTATATATTTTATTAAGATAGGTAATATTTATATTTAACTGTTGAAATTGGATAGCTTTAGAGCGCGTTTACAAAAAAATAATTGATTTCAAAATAACACGACAACAAGCAAAGCTTCCGCAATGAAAGTATTTTCCAAAATTAATCACTTTTCCTAAAAATGACTTAATCAAATCGGTTTCCTAGAAATATCCATGACGTTAAGGTGTGGAAATGGCGGTATGCATGTCTAGGATTCGATCCGAAGGGAGCTTGGTACTTAAGCAGTCCGATGGACTCACCACCTCTTTTTCGGTTTCCTACCTGGTGCACAGCTTCCATTCACTTTAACCTATAATGAAATTATCTTTTAAAACACTAAGTAAGTTTTTCAGGATCAACAATATAAAATGTTTTGAACGCTTCGATGTGGCATGTCCAATCCGGTCACAACGCTTGGGCTGGGTTTGGGGTGTTACATTTAGTGGTATTAGAGAATAGGTTGCAACAACTCGGCTGTGGAATGAGTGTACAAAAACAAAGATTTTCGAAAATCAAAATTTTATAAAGAATGCGAAAAACTCGATTTTCAAAATTTAGATCTTTAGAAGGTGGCATTCTGAATCTCCGGCTCAAGTCTGTAAGTATTACTCTGAACTTTTCTGAATATTTTCCTGAATTATCTGTTTGTACTAAAACCCTCTTAGGATACTCTAGATAGGATGATACTGAAACCATAGGAAAATCTGATAAGAGACTAAAACTATAGCTAGACTTCGATTCTGCGAAAACAAACTCTGAACTACTGTCTGATTCATAAAACATCTGTAATAAACACTGGAATATTAATTGATGCATAAAAATTCGTAATCAAGATAATACGATATGAGTACAAGAGGCCGTGGACGGAGCCGAGGAAGTGCTCGAGCGAGATCTTCGTCTTCGAGACATATGCCGGCGGTGGATGCATCGGTACCACCGGGAACAGAGGTAGAGTCTCATGACCGCAGTGCCGAGGATGATGCCCTGTCGCAGGCAATGCTTCGTATTCTGGAAAGGGTTGCCGGGACAAGTTCGGGCAATGGAATTTGAGGATCGATTTTTGACCGACTCCGGGCCAACGGAGCAGAGATCTTTAGGGGTGTGTCTGGTATCGCCTCGAATGTGGCAGAATATTGGTTGGAGGCCACAGAACGAATTATGGACAACTTGGACTGCTCTGAGGAGATTGTGAGTGGGGTATCTGTACTAAGTCCTTTGGGTCACTCGGTTAGGGTAGACAAACTGTATAGGGATGTACCCTTAGAAACTCAAGGTAGGATTTTCCCTGGAGATCTGATGGAGTTACCGTTCGGAGAGTTTGATCTCATTTTGGGAATGGACTGGCTTGTTAAGCATAAGGTGACCCTGGATTGTGCTGCTAAACGAATGGTGTTAAGGACCACAAAGGATGAGGAGGTTATAGTGATAGGTGAGCGAAGGGATTATTTGTCCAATGTGGTGTCGGCTTTAAGAGCCGAAAAGTGGATTCAGAAAGGTTGTGAAGCCTATTTGGCATTTGTAAGTCAGTCAAAAGAGGAGGGACTGACAGTGGATATGGTTAGGACCGTAAAGGAGTTCCAAGATGTTTTTCTGGAGGAGCTTCCAGGATTGCCTCCGAACCGAGAAGTTGAGTTTGGAAAAGATTTGTTGCCTGGAACGGTGCCCGTGTCCATCGCACCGTATAGGATGGCACCGAAGGAGTTAATGGAGTTAAAGACTCAAATTCAAGAGTTGTTGGATAGGGGCTTCATTAGGCCAAGCGTGTGTCCATGGGGAGCATCGGTGCTATTCATGAAAAAGAAAGATGGTACGATGCGGATGTGCATTGATTATCGCCAGTTGAACAAACTGACGGTTAAGAATAAGTATCCACTGCCAAGGATTAACGATCTGTTTGACCAACTTAGAGGAGCTTTTTTATTTTCCAAGATCGACCTTCGATCTGGATATCATCAGTTAAGGGTCAAGGAGGTAGATATCCATAAGACAGAATTCAGGACTCGGTATGGTCATTACGAGTTTCTGGTTATGCCATTTGGACTGACGAACACTCCTGCAGCATTTATGGATCTGATGAATCGTGTGTTCCAACCATTTTTTTGATCAGTTCATAGTCGTCTTTATTAACGATATCCTGGTATATTTTGAAACTGAAGCGAAACATGATGAGCATCTCCGTATAGTGCTGCAAGTGTTAAGGGAGAAGGAACTCTTTGTGAAGTTCAGCAAGTCTGAACTTTGGTTGAGGGAGGTAACCTTCTTAGGACATGCGATCTCTGCTGAGGGGATTAAGGTGAACCCTCAGAAAATTGAAGCGATTTTGGAGTGGAAGCTGCCTAGGTCAGTGTCGGAAATACGGAGTTTCCTAGGACTGGCAGGATACTACAGAAGGTTTATGGAAGGTTTTTCTATGATGGCAGCACCTTTGACAAACTCATAAGGAAAGGAGTACCGTTTGTATGGACTAAGAAGCAGCAGGAAGCTTTTGAGAAGTTGAAGAAAGTTCTGACTGAAGCACCTGTGTTAATTCAGCCAGAGTCTGGGAAAGATTTTACTGTGTACAGTGACGCATCACATGTAGGCTTTGGCTGCGTGTTAATACAGGAGGGTAAGGTGGTTGCATATGCATCACGACAGCTTAAACCTCACGAAGGGAACTATCTTACTCATGATTTGGAGTTGGAAGTAGTGATATTTGCACTTAAGATTTGGAGACATTACTTGTACGGGGAGAGGTGTATTATGCACACAGACCACAAGGGTCTTAAGTATTTGTTGACTCAGAAGGAGCTGAACCTTAGGCAAAGGAGATGGATTGAGTTGCTTAAGGATTATGACTATTCGATCGAGTATCACCCAGGCAAGGCTAATGTGGTAGCCGATGCTCTAAGTCGTAGAACTGTATCTGATCTGAGAGCAATGTTTGCTCGTCTGAGTCTGTATGATGATAGAAGTCTGTTGGCTGAGTTGCAAGTGAGGCCAACCTGGGTGGACCAGATTAAGGAAATGCAGTTGGAATATGAGTCTTTGGTTGCTCGTTTTCAACAAGTTAAGGAAGGGGAGACTTCTGAGTTTGGGTTAAATGGCGAAGGAGTTCTGTGTTTCCGAGGATGAATTTGTGTTTCGAAGGACTCTGATTTGAGGTAGACAATATTGAAGGAAGCTCATAGAGGACTTTGTGCCATGCACCCTAGAGGGAACAAGTTGTATCATGACTTACGAGAATTGTACTGGTGGCCTGGACTTAAACGAGAAGTAACAGAGTTTGTAGGGAAATGTTTGACATGCTAGTAAGTGAAAGCTGAGCATCAATTACCCTCTGGACTGTTACAGTCAGTGAAGATACCACTTTGGAAATGGGAGAGGGTAACCATGGACTTTGTGAGTGGGCTGCCCTTGACACCATCAAAGAAAGACTCAGTGTGGGTGATTGTGGATAGGTTGACCAAATCGGCCCATTTCATACCTGTTCATACTGACTTTTCACTTCAAAAGTTAGCCAAGTTGTATGCGGCGGAGATTGTCCGACTTTATGGAGTCCTAGTTTCAATTATTTCTGATCGGGATCCCAGATTTACATCTCGGTTTTGGCAAAGGTTGCATGAGGCGTTGGGGACGCGATTGAATTTTGGTACGGCTTTCCATCCCCAGACTGATGGTCAATCGGAAAGGGTTATTCAAATTATGGAGGACATGTTGAGGGGATGCGTGATTGACTTTCGAGGTAGTTGGGAGGATTACTTGCCATTGGCAGAATTTTCATATAATAACAGTTACCAGGCGAGTATTCGAATGGCACCGTATGAACCACTGTATGGACGAAGGTGTCATACACCTAGTTGTTTGACTGAACTAGGAGAGCAACAAATTCTTGGACCAGAGTTGGTAGCTGATACTGAGGATAAGGTCAGAATAATTAGGGACCCGATAAAAGAAGCATCTGATAGGCAAAATTCGTATGCAGATTTGAATGGTAAGGAGATTGAGTACTCAGTAGGTGATATGGTCTTCTTAAAGGTTTCTCCTTGGAAGAAGATATTAAGGTTTGGTAAGAAGGGCAAGTTGAGTCCGCAGTTCATTGGGCCTTATCGGGTTTTGAAGCGAGTAGGCCCAGTGGCTTATCAATTGGAATTGCCTCCAGAGTTAGATAGGATTCACGATGTTTTTCACGTCTCCATGTTAAGGCTTTATCGTTCTGACCCTGCTCATGTTGTGCCAGTTGCAGAAATTGAAGTTCAGACTGATTTGACCTTTGAGGAGGAGCCTGTGCAAATATTGGCTCGAGATGTTAAGGTTCTCAGAAGGAAATCTATCCCGTTAGTGAAAGTACTTTGGCGTAATCATGGAAGGGAAGAAGCTACTTGGGAATCAGAAGAGAGTATGCATCAACAATACCCTCAACTAGTTGGATCAGGTAAATTTCGAGGACAAAATTTCTGTAAGGAGGGTAGAGTTGTAACGCCCCAATTTTCGGGAATTCTGTGAATGTTGGCAAAATTTCATGCTTTGATTTTGTCATTTGTGAGTGAAATTATGAAATAGAACCTATGTGAAAATGTTTGAAAATGCTATAGGCTAAATTGAAGTGGCCAAATAAATAGGAGTGCAAAATAGGAGGATTTGCATGACAAACCTCGCATTTTACATGAAGTGGCCAGCCATCATGTTGTTGTAGACAATATGAGTACTTGATATCCATAATTCATGGTATAAATTGATAATGGGTTAGGTAAATGTTCCATGATAATGGATTAGGTAAATATTCCATGATAATGGGTTAGGTAAATGTTCCATGATAATGGTTTAGGTAAATGTTCCATGATGGGCATTTCATGTCTTTTGTATTAAAGAATTAAATGGATGAAATATGAAATTTTATTAAAAGAAAAAGGGGTGAAAAGAACAAAGTTTTGCCCATCTTTGTTCATCATAGCCTAAAGTTAGAGAAGAGAAAGGAGAGGAGAAAGCTCTTGAATGTTCGGTCACTTGGGGAAGAAAATTGAAGGTAAGTTCATGGTAGTTTGCTTCTATCTTGATGTTCATGAGTTCTTCTTGATTCTACCTTAACTCTTGAAGCATATTTTGGTTTTTGGTTGTGTTGCGAGCATTTGGTCATGAATTAAAATGAAGGAAATGGTTGTTGTTTCATGTTCTTTTGATGAAAAATAGAAGATAGGTGAAGTTGAGCCAAACAAATGAGCATGCATGTGCCTTAGATGCTAAGGGGAAAAATCGGCTAACATGTTGTGCTTTAAAATGATGAAATGGAGCCTATACTACTCATAGATATGTGATGATTGATTGGTGATATACATGTTTAAATAACATGCATGCAAGTTATGTGTGAAAGAGTGATTTGGTAATAAATCTGCTTGGGACAGCAGCAGTAACGTGACTTTGGAAAATCACCATAAATTGTGAGAGATGAGTTAGAAGGTGAATAAATTATGTAATTAAAGATTAATGAGTCTAGTTTCAAATGAAATAAACGAGAACATATTTTGAATTCTGTAAAATGAGAAATTTGATTCGTAATGAAGAGTGGTCAGATTAGTCAAACAGTGAAACATGGGAAACTTTAAGAAAAATCTGGTATTGATTGGCCTAACCAAAAATTTGGAAAATTTTATGGATAGAAGATATATGAGTCTATTTTCAGGGAAAATTAACGGCACTTGATTTTGAGTTTCGTAGCTCCAGTTATAAATGATTTAGTGATTGTTGCTCAGGAAGACAGCTTGTAGTGAAATTATGATTATGTGGTAAACATTGACAAAAATTTGTTAATGAGTTGCTTATTGATTTCTTATAAGCTTACTATGATCTGTAGGTGTGGTTGGCCGAATATTGTAAGGGGTTAATACGTAGTTTGCATTTGAATAGTTAGATTAACATGTTAGTAATCCAATTGTAGGCGGTTCGTGTGTGGATCTCGTCAGCATATCGTCGCAAACAGGTGTGTAACTGACACCCTCTCATAGACTAGATTGGCAAAAGCTGAAAAGCCGAAATATCGAAAAGTCGGTATTTTGGGAATTTGCGAGTGTGCGAATGCTCGTAAGATAGTTGGGTTTGTATATTTGGTAATCTAAAGTAATAAACTGCAGTACGCGCAATTTCGTACATTTTGATAATTTGGGCTTATTGGGCCAAAGATCAGGTTCATGGGCCAACGAGCCCAATTCGGTAAGTATGCGCGGTAAGTGTTCTGATAGTACGTAAATAGTTAGGATATGCATGAAAACCCTAAAAGCAGCTAAATTACTATAATACCCCTATGTATAAAAATTACTATTATACCTCTAGGTGCAAAATTACCGTTATACCCCTAGGGTTAATTTTGACTGAAAAGCATGACGATCTGATTCTGTATGATGTATGCCATGATTATATATCTGTTGCATGGGGTCATGGGTTATATTATGGAGGAACTGTCCTGGTGGCTATGCCACAATTATCTGATCTGGTGGCTCTGCCACATATATCTGTTCTGGTGGCTATGCCACGGTTATCTGATCTGGTGGCTCTGCCACATATATCTGTTCTAGTGGCTCTGCCACAATATCTGTATCTGGTGACTTCGTCACAATATCTGGCAGCCTCGCTGCGATTTCTGTGGTGTGTAGCAGTTGGGTGGGTCGAGTAGTCTCCCCACATGGTGTAAGGCTGGTACGGGGGTGTTATGGATGAATCTGGGTTGGGTTTCTGCATAAATATGTAATATCTGTTTTGTTCTGTTATGGGCCTATGGGCTTTATTCTGAATTCTGTTCTGGGCTAAGGACAACTTATTCTATTTCTCTGGTTTGAGCTGATATAGGCTATGGTTGGGTTATTTTACACACTGAGTTTCTCCAAACTCACCCCTTTTATTTTCATCTATGCAGGTAATCCCCAACCATAGTGGGCTTGGAGTTGTGAGGGAATTCGGAGTGGCCACCTGTTCTGAAAGTTTGATTTTCTTCTGGTGAACTGGACATCCTTTTAATTACGTTTGAGGTTTTGGGCTTTTAAATGTAATAAGGCCGCTTATTTATTTTTGATGGTTTTTATATGTTTTATTAAGATAGGTAATATTTATATTTAACTGTTGAAATTGGATAGCTTTAGAGTGCGTTTACAAAAAAACAATTGATTTCAAAATAACACGGCAACAAGCAAAGCTTCCGTAATGAAAGTATTTTCCAAAATTAATCACTTTTCCTAAAAATGACTTAATCAAATCGGTTTCCTAGAAATATCCATGACGTTAAGGTGTGGCAATGGCGGTATGCATGTCTAGGATTGGATCCGAAGGGAGCTTGGTACTTAAGCAGTCCGATGGACTCACCACCTCTTTTCCAGTTTCCTACCTGGTGCACAGCTTCCATTCAGTTTAACCTATAATGAAATTATCTTTTAAAACACTAAGTAAGTTTTTCAGGATCAACAATATAAAATGTTTTGAACGCTTCGATGTGGCATGTCCAATCCGGTCACAACGTCTGGGCCGGGTTTGGGGTGTTACAATGGATAGAGCAAAGCTGGCAATTCAAAGAGATTATCTCTATTTCAAGAAATATTAGGAAATAATTGATACGAGATGGAGTAATCAACTTTATAGTGATTTACATTCTGTTGGTATGTCGTAAAACTTTTAACTTTTTAGATTGTGAAGTATTTTGTTTAGATATTTATTATATTATTTTTTATATGGGATATTTCTTAAATCCACAATTTCTATATGGAGGCTATTCCAGAAGTGATGTGCTTAATGAAACCATTAATGGGGTTAGAAATGTTATACAAAGGATAGAGCCTAACATGAATGATCAAGTTTTGGTAATGAACCAGGTATGTATTTATAAGCTTAAAATTTTAAAGAAACTTAAAAATTATTATATTATAACTACTAATTCATTTATTTTTATTTGTTGCTATGTCGAGATAAAATGGATTCTTTTGGAACACCGTTAGCTCAAGTTGCAATTCTGAAGACTAATCATGGAAAAAAAGGATTTCACCTCTATAGTTTTGTAGATAATGAAGATATATTTATGAATATTTTATAAATTGTATCTTATTATTTATGTTTTTTGAAGCTAAATGGTGGATTAATTATGGAAGTTGTGCACTCAACTTCAATGCATTGCTATCAAAGTTTTGAGTCAAACAACTTCATCTTCAAATTGTAAGCGTAATTGGAGTACTTTTGGTTTGATCCATACGAAGAAGAGAAATAGGCTCAAGCATAAAAAGCTTCAAAAATTAGTTTATGTGCTTTATAATATGAGGTTGAAGCTAAGGCACATGCGAAGAAAAAGTGCACAAGAGTTGGAAATGAGTTTTAATTTAATCAATCTTGATAATATTTTTGAAGAGGATGATCCATTAAATGCATGGATTGAAGAAAAAGAAGATGCTATTCTTGATAGTGAACAGAATTTCTCATGGTTGCCTGAAGAGTTACTGAAACTAATGAAGAAACTCAAGGTGAAGATATGAATAACATTTCACCGGCTCCATTTAATGAAAGAAGTGTTCAACTATCAACGTCAAGTGGTGATAATGGTGATGATCTCGGTGGAAATAATTAAGGTTCATACCAAACAACACATGGCCACATTTATTCTAGTAATTTTCATGGAGACCAAGGTGTGACCAGATATCCTTATGGTATTGATCCACGTTTGTGATAGAAGAGATGTGGGTGATAGAACTCATGGGAGGATGAGAGAACACTTTCATGATTCATTTGCAGGTTCATCATCACATAGTTTAGCTACAAATGATAATGAAATGAGTGAATCATCTCACGATTCTCATTCCTACCAACCAAATGCATATTATCCACCTCACTTTGAATAAAATCCAAGCTATGGATTTATTGGTTGCCATTTACCATACCACATGTTTCCTATGAATGATGTATCTTATGGTGTACACAATGTGATGTCTTTTTCACATGGAATGGGAAGGGATCAAAACTAAGGCAGTGATGGAAATGGAGATGCTTTAAATCCTCCACGCCATTAAGCTTGGTGGTGAATTGTAAGAAATGACGTTTTCATATTTGTATTTATGTATTTTTTAAGTTATCTAAAATGAACTTTTTCATGTTAAAATGTGAGAATATTTATATGCTTTTTTTAATATGAGATTATTTATATGTTACTCATTAAAATTATGGTTGTTATTGTCAATTATTTAGTATGATAATATTTGTACAGTCCATATTTATTTTCAATGAATTTTTTTCTATAAAATTATATTTTTATTTTTAAAATAAAACATATAAAAGAGTATTAATATTAGAATATTAAAATATAGTTGCAAAATATGTAAATATAATATTTTAGAAATATTGTGATTTTTAAGAAACAAATCATGTCTACGACAGCCGTTACGCATTACATAACGTCTGCATCATCCGACATCACGACACTGCAACTGTAACCGCGACAGACATCACAACCGCAATTTAGTATGATGCTTAGTGTAGTACCTCACCTCAGATTTCGAAAATTTTCCACTATATTTTATGATTAAATTCAAAAGACTGCTTCCATCTGCGTATTTGAGAAATATATTGTGATATGTTACACTATATTCAATGCTTGTAACTTCAGAGTAACATTAGACGATATTTTGACAATCAAGAAATCCTTAAAGAACCTATATTCCTTCTAAAGTGAAAGGCTCAGAGATGGACCATATTTTACAGCAACTACTCAGGGTATTACTCTTGCTAAATACACATTGCTATGTTAGAACTGTAAAAACAAGATCTAATATAGGCTTAAAACTGTAAACTAGGATTTTTCATGTCAAATCATCAAGAACAAAACTAGATGCGAAAGTGTACCTGAATTCATCAATTTCTTAGAATCTATTCAGAGAATATTTGGGGCCATAGCCCTAATATATAATTTTTACACATTAACCCTAATTTCTGATCAACCCATCATTAATTATAAATATTTACACATATTTGACTCATACTTTATTTAATAATTAAAATCCAATAAACCTTAATCAATTTAGATAACTTTTAATTTGGGCTAACCTATTATGATAGTAAATAATTACATGTAATTACTCTTATTATATATGTGATGTCCATATTTTCTAACAATCTCCCACTTGGACTGTAACACCCCTTACTCGTGTCTGACGCCGGGACAGGATACGAGACATTACCAAACTTAAACATACACATACATGTAAAACCAGGCCATAAAATTTCAACCAATTCAAAAACATTCAAATACATGTATATCGTCCCTTATACGGGCCTACGAGGCCCAAAACACACATCGGGGTGGTTCGGGACTAAACCAAGAACTTCTAAAAATTTTACAACACTTAGAGAAATTTTCCATGTTTAGAGAGTCACACGCTAGTGTGGATTAGGCCGTGTGGTCACACACGCCCGTGTGGCTTGGGACACGCCCGTGTGGCTTGGGACACGCCCGTGTCCTTAGCCCATGTAACTCTCTGTTTATGACGTCATCAATGAAATGGGGTCACACGGCTAAGTCACATGCCCATGTGCTAAGGCCATGTTCCTCACATGGCTGAGACACACGGCCGTGTCTCTGCCCGTGTGGCCAACACTTAGGCTATTTTCCAAGCCTCGGTCAACCATAATCCCTTACACATTTATACAACATCAATGATATATAACATGACATCCATTTAATGATTAAACATTCTCAATTAAGTCACAAACATAGCATTTGCATGTCATCATACTTGTGTTTCTTATACTCATTTTATATCAAGTCTAGACATACCAAATCATATTCATTTGGCCTTGTCATCTTCACTACCACTTATACACTTATACCATGGTTGTCTTCATGCTGATATTCTTAACTTAGTCATCTATCATTCATAGTCATGTCTAATTCATATCCTTAATGTCACATATCACACGCTCACATTAATTTGTTTCCATAAGGCATTCCACACTAATTCCATTCTTCATTAACATCATTAACTTACTCTAAATTTACACTTTTATACCAAGAATATGGTTACATCTATTGATCAAAGTTTATCCATAAATATGCATACCATATCATACGTTCATCGATACCAAGCCATCACAACATGCACATCATCAAGACATTAGATCAATCTTGCAAAATCAATTAGGTTTACAACCCAATGATCAAATATGAGTCATATCTCATAGCTCTATACAAATGAATCATTATAAGCCAACTTAATTGGCCAAATCATGAAACACATATCATAAAGTACTAAGTCTCTATACATGCCACTCACTTCAAAACACTTAAGGTTTATTAATACCCCAACTTGAAATTTTGATAGTGTGATGCTGCCTCCAACTATCTCCAACCCCGAGCTAACCTAACAACACTAAAGAAATGGAAAGGAGGGGGTAAGCTTTATAGCTTAGTAAGTCCATATGAAAATTATAATAAGCAATTTATTAACGTGCTTTTTCCAAATTCTTACAACATATTCTCATGGTAACACAATGGAAGTTGCACATAATTCCACTATTTGCTCATATTCCAGTCAAGCTATCTACTCGAGTCATAGTCATAGAATCACATATCATTTTACCATAAAATTTTAAGAATTTTTGGTCTAGCCAATAAGTACAATTTATTCTTTAAAGTCTCCCCTATTTCGCTGTCTGACAGTTCCAACTCTTCTTCACTAAAAATTAATTATCTCCTCATATGGGATTCGGATGATGTTCTTGTTTATTTCTTATAAAAATAGACTCATTAAGGATTTTAAGAATATAAATTATAACCCATAATTATTCTTGTACAATTTTTAGTGATTTTCTAAATTTAAGACAGGGGAGCACGAAATAACTTTGACCATGTCTCACAAAAATTCAAATATCTCATAATATGAAATCCTTTTGCTTACATCGTTTCCTCTATGTGAAACCAGACTCAATAATATTTAATTTAATACTTTATTCAGTCTCTAATTCAATTTCCAGAAGTTTTGGTGGATTTTCAAAGCGGACTACTGCTGCTATCCAAAACTATTTTAGTGCAATATGATGATAACTATCATAAGTTCATTTTCAACTAATCATGAACTCATCATTTAATGGATTCCATGTTCAATTACACAATGTAAGTTAGAATGATATTGCAACAAAATTCATAATCATAATTCATACATCTTAGCTCACCGAGGTCTCGACATTTCATAGTCTCAATAACTATAAGCTTAGTGTTCATACTTGTACCCTTTCAACACTGTTCACATATTACTCCACTTCTTAACCATAATCTTGAATGGCCCGTTGAACCACTCGGAATACTGAAGGACGTTCGGAATCATCATACACCAAATCAAGTACCAAAGCCATGTCCCAGATATGGTCTAACATGGATCCACATGTCAATGCCATATCCCAGATATGGTCTGTAACACCCCTTACCCGTATTCATTGCCGAAATAGGGTACGAGGCATTACCGGAGTTTACAAATTAAATTTTTTTAACTCAATATAACCCCTTTATAGGTATCTAACCTTCCCTGCAATTTTAAACTAAAAACAGTCCACATCAACCAATCCAATTCAACATATTTTCAAGATAGATTAACGCATATAGATTCATACATATTTATAAGATAATGTCATCACATACCAAAACCAGGTTTGTTAACCATACCAATGGCTAACCTTACATTGATATCACATTAACATTTACTTTATTAGCTTATACATGCCATTGATTTCCAAAATAAAGTTTCTTGATATACCAAAATCTTGAAGCTGATAGTGTGATGCGTCTCCGACCAAATCCGACCTCCGAGCTCTTAACACTACAAAACAGGGAAAAAAGGAAATAAGGTAAGCACTTTGTTCTTAGTAAGCTCATGTAACAAGAATTATACTTACCTAATATTTTCAACACAATACAATAAACATTCATATACCCATTCAATGCATTATTACCCTAACATGCACAAACTCAACATTCAAGTTAGTACAATAATTTCCATGTGTCAATAATATATATACCATGATTGATGTACTCTTAAATACCATGATTTCCATTCCCTTATTATTTTTCCATATTTATCATGTTGAATTTCTCGAAATTTTGATGGATTTTCAGAGGTACACTTTTAGTGTACATTTTCGGGTCTGTTAATTCATATTCATGTGCGCACATTTCCATTTCAGAGAGCACACTCCCACGAACCTCATCCTTACAGCGAGATTACCAGTGCAGGCTAAATTCCCTGTAATATAAACTCATAGAGAATTGTCAGGATTACCAGTTCAGGATAAATCCCCTGTAATGACAAATACTCTAATGAGCTTGGATTACTAGTCCAGGCTAAATTCAGACCCTAATTCGGATTACCCGTCCGGGCTAAATCCATTTTACAAATATTCTTTGGGAGGGCTATATCAGGATAGGATCACCCGTCCGGGCTAGATCCTTTTTACTGCCAATTCTTTTTCAGAGATCCATCGAATTTTCCTTTCATTCAACTGGGATTTCTTCCCCTTTTTATCAAATATATCAATGTTTCATCAATTTTCATACAATCAATATTCAAATCATATTCACATCAATAACATACATTTCAATCATTTAAGAATATAATTCAAGTTACACGAACTTACCTCGATACTTGTTCGTATACACAAATCTACTGATCCCGAACTTTTTCTTTTCCTCGATCTAGCTTCGTATTTGAATTTTCTGGATCTAAATAAAAAAATTTAATTATCAATTTAATACATTTCATGTTCATATGCAACATTCTCTATAATTCAACTATTATTTATATTTCATTCAAAGCTATCTACTTGAGTCATAGTCACTAAATTATTTTTATCTTGAGTTACAGAACTCCAAATTAGGATCCGCTCATTTTTCCTGAAACTAGACTCACATATCTTCTTACCATAAAATTTTCAAGATTTTTGGTTTATCCAATAAGTGCATTTTATTCTTTAAAATCACCCCTGTTCTGCTGTCTGACAGTTCTGAACCTTCTTTACTTAAAATTAATTATCTCTTCATACAAGATTAAAATGATGTTCTTGTTTGTTTCCCTTAAAAATATACTCATTCAGGATTCTACACATAAATTTAAGCCCATAATTATGTTTTTTCAATTTTTTATGATTTTTCAAAGTCAAAATAGGGGAACCCGAATTCATTCTGACGTTATCTCACAAAATTTACTATATCTCAGATTTACAAATCCATTGCTTACACTGTTTCTTCTATGAGAAACTAGACTCGATAAGCTTTAATTAATTTTTTTTCATCTTCTAATTCAATTTTTAAAATTTATGGTGATTTTTCAAAGTTAGTCTACTGCTGCTATCCAAAACTATTTTAGTCCAAGCTGTTTATTACCATTTTTCCTCTAAGCTTTTAATAAATAATAATTTCGTCCCTACTCAATTAGCCTCTTAATTGAGCTGATTTTTCTCAATTAACACTTTATTCTATCACTTTAAACTACCTTATAACCTTTGGGAATAAAAAATTTAGCACTAGACTTTAATTCCAAACATTTTCACAATTAGATACTAAAAATCAATTTCTATTGAAATTACCTTATAAAATCATCTCAATTTCATTCTATTTCATCATAAACTTATAGCACTCAACCATGGTGACTTTCAATTTCATCCATGAAATAAAAAACTAATGAATTTAATAGTAGGACCTAGTTGTAAAAGTCTTAAAAACACAAAAAGATTAAGAAAAAGGCAATGATTAACTCACTTGGTGCAAAAATTATGGAATACCAGCTTAAAGAATCCCTCCTATTTCATTTTGGCTGATGATAAAGAAGAAAAACGAAGAGAAATTTAGATATTTCCTATTTAGTCCTATCTTTATTTAGTTACTTATGCAATATTCCAATTTTGCCCTTAAATCATCAATTTTCCAGCTAATTTCATGCCCTTGCCGTCCAGCCCAAATAAATTTTGGGTCTAATTGCCTTTTAATCCTTTCTCATTAGACACTTAGGCTATTTAATCATTCTAGCAACTTTTACTCCTTTTCCAATTTAGTCCTTTTCATTTAATTACCAACCCAAATGTTAAAATTTTCTAATAAAAATTTAATACCACATCACTAACATTTTATAAATATTTATAAAAATATTTCCTACTCAGTTTTACGAGATCAAGGTCTCGATACTTTGTTTTTACCCAATTCCTTCAATAATTCCTTTTTTTCTAACAACCACTAAATCAGTAAAGTTTTTCCATCGATATTTTAATACGATTTTCCTATCATATAAATATTCATGCAAAAATATTAAAATAAATTTCTCTTTAAATCGAATTTGTGGTTACGAAACCACTATTCCGATAACCTTGAATTTAGGCCATTACATGGTCTTATACGAAGCCTCACATCCGTGCCGATGCTATGTTCCAGACATGGTCTTACACTGGCACACATACCATCGTCGATGCCATGTCCCAGACATGGTCTTACATTGGCACACATATCAAAGCAGATGCCATGTCCCAGACATGGTCTTACACTGGCACAGATATCAACGCTGATGCCATGTCCCAGACATGGTTTTACACTGGCTCTCATCTGGATGCCAATGCCATATCCCAGACATGGTCTTACATGAGACCTCATTAACCATGGTGTCATGATATCTGAATCCTAAGCATTCCTCAGGGTCACCCGGGGCTTCTTCAAGTACACATCTCGTCGAAACTTGTCCCTAGGACCGAATCATATATCTCATGATGGTAATTAAGTTCATGATTTCACATAATGTTAATAATCATGATAATCGCTTTTTAACACAAAATCACAATTCGTCACATTGTCATCACACATCATAGACAGATTGTAGATCACTTCTTATGCATAGCATACAATAACCTTTAACTCTACAAGTTCAATTCAACTTACCAATTTAGATTCAGTCACAATCAACGATAACATTATTGTAGGTACTTACTTGTCAAATTCTTGTTGTATACATTCGTATGACAACTCATTCAGTTTATGAGACAATAATATAATGTACAATTCAAGTATGACATTGCATTATTATTATTATTATCACACGAACTTACCTGGAATCTAAGCACAGTTAATTATTCCATTTTAGTCCATAATCTTGTACCTTCTCGATTTAAGTCCAAATCTTGTTTTCCTTGGTCTATAATATCACATTTAGCTTGCTAATTAATCACATTATTCATCGTGACCCAAAAATCATATTATGAAAAATTACATTTTTGCCCTTAAACTTTGTCATATTTACACTTTTTCCTTAAGCTCGTAAAATGATTTTTATTCAATTTATTTGCATTTTAAGCCTAGCTGAATAATTTTCATAACTATAATAGCCCAAAATTTCCACTAGAACACACTTTTACTACATATTTTATAACTTTTATGATTTAGTCCTTTTAAGCATTTTCACCGAAAATCACTTAGAAAAAGTTGTTTCTCCAACCATAAACATGCATAATCTACCATTAAACATCAAAATGCACAAATTTCTAACGTGGGTCAAACCCTATACCTTCATGATAACTCAAATAAATGGTAGAAATAGGTAGATCTTGTTACGAGGATTTTAAAAACATAAAAATCATTAAAAAAAGGGTAAGAACGGACTTACAATCGAGCTTGGGAGCTTGGAAAGCCCTAGCCATGGTTTCTTCATGTAATATTCGGCCAAGGAAGAAGATGAAAAAGAAATTTTGACTTTTATTTTGTTTTTAATTCATTTTAATTACTAGATTACCAAAATGCCCCTAACTTAAAAATATTCTATTTCACCCATTTCATGTCCATTTTTGTCCAACAAATTATCCAATAGTATAATTACCATTTAAGGGCCTACAATTTAAAATTTCATAACAATTAGACACCTCTAACATGTAGAACTCAACTTTTGCACTTTTACAATTTAGTCCTTTTGACCAACTTGAGTGCCCAAACGTCAAAATTTTTGAACAAAATTTTCACGAAAGCATCCCGTGAATTTATAGACCATAAAAATATAATAAAAATAAATTTTTTTATGTCAAATTTGTTGTCCCGAAACCACTGTTATGACTAGGCCCAAAATTGGGTTGTTACATGGACCACATATATAATTACTCTATAATTACATGTAATTATATAATATTATGGGCTCAAAAATTGACTATCATATCCAAAAGGTATTTCAAACAATCTCGTCCATTCATTATGTTAACATAGAACCAAGACAACTTTTGTTACATATATCGTAACTAAATCCATCCCTGATCACGTATATTAACACAACCAAATGACATAGATTAAGTATGGATATGTAGCATGGAAATTACATGCAATATGATCCAACATGCCTATTTCCAACTGGTCCTCATTAACATTAGTGAGATCAAACTTTACCAAAATTAGAGTGTGAATAAACCAAATAAACTCTATTTCTGCAAAAAATAAACTTAATATCTATAACTAAAGTAACTGAAAATGTGTTTATAACGTAAAAACATTTAAAGTTACACACTCCCACTAAAACCAAATATCCTTAAATGACATTACATACATATAAACAGTGTGCTCATGAAAAACCTTAGGTGTAGTCCCTTAGTAAGCGGGTCCACAATCATGGTGTTTGTCCCAATATGCTTTATAAACACCTAACCGCTCTAAAATTTTACTTTAACAACCAAGACTTGAAGTCTATGTGTTTTGACATTTGATGTGCTCTTGTTGTTATTAGAATAAAAGACTACATGTAACAGCCAATTTTTGGTCAAATCAGAACAGTGGTTTCGGGACCACAAATCTAAAGTCAAAATATTTATTTTATTATTATTATTATTATTATGTATACAACATTATACTATGAATGTGTGAAAGTTTCATTTAGAAATTTTATCATTTGAGTGCTTAATTTGATAATAAGGACTAAATCGCGTAAAGTGCAAAAGTGTTGTTTTATTAATTAAAAGTATCTAATAGCTATAGAACCTTAAATTAAAGGTCCTTATGTTGTAATTATTCCATTATTAGCTTAATTGGACAAATATGGAAATGTATTAAATGATTTTTAAGTTTTATAACTAAGGCTAAACTAGTGATTTAGTAAATTAAATACGTAAACTAACAAAATCACAAAAGCTATCATCTTTTATGTTCTCCATCAGCTGAAAATTCAAGGAGAAAAAGCCATGGTTAGGGCTTGATATTTTCCATAGCTTCTTGACTCAATTGTAAGTCTATTTTTGTCCTATTTTTAATGATTTCTATGTTTTTGAGATCATTACAACTAGGTCTAGCTAGCCCAGGGACTATTTTGCAAAAATGTTAAAGATTTTGAATATTTCCATTGATGGATACATGAGTATTTTGATGTTTGATGAAAGATTATGAATGGTTGTTATAAGATATACAAGTTTTGTTATGTGATTTTTAGTGAAAATGCAAATTAAGGATTAAATTGTGAAATGTGGAAATTTAGTGGTTAAAATATAAATAAATGAAAAATATGGGCTTCTAGGGGAATAATAGCAATTAGGCTAGGCTTTGGTTGTGATGAAATTGAATGAATTTTGTTTTACGAGGCTAGGGACTAAATTGTAAAAGTGGTGAAACATTAGGGGGAAATGTGTAAATGTGCTTAAATGTGTGTTTTGGATTAAATTGAATAGAGAGATAATTAAATAAGTTAATTTGAATATATTTAGATCAAGAAAAGTGAATTTCGGATCTAGATTGGGGGAAAACTAAAGTTATCAACTAATCGACCTATTTCGTCGTTTTCACATCCGATGTAAGTTCATATATTATAAGTTTTGATATAAATGTATTTTATATGCTTTGATATTTCATAAGCTGTGAATACGAAACTATGGATGTGATCGATAGTGATTCGATGATGATTCAACATTAGAAATCCCTGTTGAACCTTAGGACTAGTTTAGGATGCTAGTGACATGTCATTAGAGGATACATGGATTTGGCTTCGGGCCATGATATCTGCACTTTCGGTGTGAGTTATACTAATTCAGCTTCGATCCATGATATCAGTATTTCAGATATCAGTTACCTTGATTTGGGTTCGGGTCATGGTATAGGTACTTAGTATGCGAGACTTTTGAGTATCCGACTTCTATTCCTAATGGTTCAAAGGGTAAACGAAAGATGTGATTGAGTATGAGAATGATATGAGATGGTACAGGTATGTATGTGACATGTATAAATTTTAGTTAGAAGAAACTTGTGAAGAATTTCATTAATATCATAATTGTGTATACAAAAGGTTTGTTAGCTAATATATGCTAAATGTTGATGTATTCAAATTGTTGATTTATAATCTTGAGATTGAATTAAGTTTATGATATACGAGCTTATTAAGATTTATAGCTTAGTTTGTTTATTTTCCCATGTTTTATAGTGTTATCAAGCTAGCTTGGATTCGAGGATCGTCAGAGATCGCTTCACATTATCCATCTATCACTTAGTACCTATGAACTTTGGTTTTTAAGTATATGGCATGTATAAGGACTTTGGTCATTTTGGAATATGTGTTGTTATGAATTTGGCCATTTGTGTTGGCTTATAAATGTTATGTATATAATATTGTATATGGCCATTTAAGTTGACCTATTTGGCTTAGTTGGTGATATATATATGTGTGTGCTAATGCCATTTTGTGATGAGGTTTATATTGCTTGGTGGAGGATTGATTGTGGATTATTGGTTTGAGTGGCTAATGGTTGAATTTGAGATTGGTATGCCTGTATTCTAGGCAAAGGAATGTTTAGATGAAATAGTGCATGTAGATGTGTTGTACAAGTGAGTTTTGGTATGAAATTGAATAGTATATTATGGTATTGATGTGTTTGTATTGGTTGATATTGAGATGGTATGAATTGTGCTTAAAAATGTTAATAGAATTCTTATTTATGCCTTGTATTGTTGCCAATTGGTTTGATGTAGGTGTGTACCAAATTGGGTGGCAAAATGGCTTGGTAAATAGCCTATTTTTGTCCACACGGGCAGGGACATGGGCGTGTGCCTCAGCCGTGTGTGACACACGGTCATGTTACACGGTCGTATGTCCCCTAGTGTTGAATTTAAAACCAAGTCAGTATACCCAAATGGCCTCACACACGGGCGTGTGACTTGGCCATGTGGCATAAGTCAGTATACCCTATAGGTTTGGCACGGCCTGGCACATGGCCTGGCGCACGAGCCTATATGGCCATTTTTAGGGCACACTGGCTGGCCACACGGGCGTGTATATCAGTCGTGTGACCTAAGTCAGAGAGTTACATGGGTTTTGACACGAGCTAGGACACAGCTATGTGCTTCCATTTCGAATGTCCACACAACCTGTGACATGGGCATGTTTGTTGGTCGTGTGAGAGACAAAGCCGGGCCACACGAGCGTGTGTCCTTTGTTTGGAGAAAAATTTTCTAAGTTCTGTAAAAATTTCTTGAGCTATCAGTTTAGTCCCGAACCACTCACAAAGTATGTTTATGCCTCGTAGGCTCGTTATAGGGACATTATGCTTAAGTTTGAATAATGGTTGCATGAAATGTGAAATTATATGTGAATTGAATGTTTAAATGTTTTATAATCTGGTAATACTCCGTAACCCTATTACGGCGTTGAATACAGGTAAGGGGTGGTACAGTATAAATTATTGTCACAATTTGCACTCTAGTGACAAAATTTTGCATCAATATACCTATTATGCCCTGAATTTTGGGCCTAAAAGTTCTGGGTTATGAGTGTAGTGACAGTGAGAAGGTTGTACACATGAGCTAAGTTGTGCTTTTTAGTGTCAGAATGGGCCTGCTGATCCAGTGGTTGAGTCACTGTTAGTGTACTTTGAGGTTCTAGGTTCGAGTCTTGCGTGCGCTCTCTGGATGAATTTTTTTCTTCTTATTCTTTTTAAGTTTTTATTCTGCTACTTATTTTTATTTCATTTTATTTGATTGTAAATTATTTTGATTTTATTATCTTTATTTTTATTTTTGGTCTCTTTTTGGACGTTCTCCCTTCTTTTCTTTTTGGGGGTTTTCTTTGGGTTTTCTTTTAGGATTGTTGTGATTGCTTGGGAAATGTTTCGTCTGCAGCCACTAGAATTATGCTCCTCCATCATCATCTCTGATCGCATAACAAGTGTGGGATTAGAAACCTTGTCTTCTCATTATCATTTTTACAAAATTTCTATTTTTGACATATTTTGTTTATGTGTTAACCTGAAGGTTTTGGGTTCTAGACACTGGAAGTGAGGAGAAACCGCCACTTTCTTATATATTTTTGATAGGGCAAAGATTAGGGATGGTTCCGGTGGCTTAGATGGTGGTTTCGAGCTATTTTGGGGGTGGTTTTGTGACCTCCCCGACGACCACACTGGAGTGTGCCGAGGCACACGGCCGAGTGTAGTTGGGCACTAGGGTTCCAGGCCAAATTCGGTGCCACACGGCCTGGCCACATGGCCTTGTGCTTGATTTGGGGATTTTTTTAGAATTCACATGGTCGTGTCCCTTGGGCACACGGGTGTGTGGGTTCTGGAATTAGGGTTTCAGAGATTTGGAGTCACACGGCTTGGCCACATGACCGTGTGACTGATTTGGGGATTTAGGGATCCCACATGAGTGTGTGCGTTTCAGAACACATGGTCGTGTCTCCCCTGTACCTTATTTTAGTGATTTTGGATAGTGAGATACATTGCCTGTTCACACGGTCGTGTCCCTGCTTCACACGGGTGTGTACCTCTATCACACGACCATGTGCTACCCTTTACACGGGCGTTTGGACTCCCACATAGCCTGGATTTCTCCACACAGCCGGAACACACGGGTGTGTGACCCTATCTCTCCAAGTAATGCTTTTAGGTCAAACTTAAGTGTAATCGCAACTCTACGTGCTCTAACCCTCAACTAAGCTTTACTAAGGGTAATTTGACTCTGATATGGGCTTGATAGGTGTGTTATTTGTGTTTGGTTGTGTGATAAGCTTGATACTAAACTTGAGTTATGAGTGTGCACATGCATGATTCTGTAACTGACTGATCAGATGTGAATGTCTACTTTTGACTAATTACCTGAGACTGGTATTTTGATTGTGTACGTTTGACTGCATGCATATATACAAATGCATAAATTATTTTGGACGGGATTTTGAAGAGAAGGAAGATTGATTGAATTGGCAGCTGATCTGCTGGTTACTGATAGTCCCAATGCCCTGAGGGTCGTGGACTTTACCGATATTAGTATAGCAGATTACCGCATTGCACTGTACCGCATGTACGTTAGCTACGCTACATACCTTTGACTGAACTGGCAATTTTACTACAGTCTATCGGTATAGCGGATTACCGCATTGCACTGTATTGCATGTACGTTAGCTACGCTACGTACCTTTGACTGAACTGACAGTTTTACTGCAATGTATCGATATAGCGGATTACTGCATTGCACTGTATCGCATGTATGTTAGCTAAGCTACGTGCCGTTGACTGAACTAATAGTTTTACTGCAACCTATTGGTATAGCAGATTACCGTATTGCACTGTACCGCATGTATGTTAGCTACGTTACATACTACTATATGATTGGGCAGTTTATACTGCATGTCTGTATCGCAGTTAACTGCATTGCATAGTACAGCTTATATGCTAGCTTTGCTGCGTAATATACGTGATTGGCAGTCTAATTGCATATTATTAGTCCCAATACCCAGAGGATCATGGACAATCCTGATAGCCATCGTTGCCGGGCAACCTGGGATGACATCAGTTGGAGTGCAAGGTTGGATGGGCCTTTTGAGGTCCTGAGTGGAGTGGTTGGTGGGACGAGCTTAAAGCTCTTATAAGGAAGTGAGGGGGGATGGAGAGGTGTGTTGGCTGGATGGGTGGGTTTCTCGTAACTCAATTGCATTCATATGCATTATATTGGCTATTCGACTGAAATGTCTGATTGGCTATTCGATTGAAAGGCACTTATGCCTATGAGAATTGTGTAGACTTTGACTACGACTATCTGACTAGATAGCTACTATGACTGTTTGAGGATTACTGCTACTGTGCTTGAATGGTATGTGAGACTGTGTGTGCCTAATTGACCCATATGACTGTAAAGTACATATGTTGTGTGTTTGATTTTGGGAAAATTCGCTCAACTGCCATCTATTTGTTAGTATCTTCTACTTCCAAACTACTTCTAATTCAGTGTTTCCATTTCTGTAGTTTAATTGGTTTGTTCACACACTGAGCTCGAGTAGCTTACCCCCTCTTCTGTTTCCCCTTTCAGGTATAGTTTTGGATTCTATTGATGGGCTCAGTACGTGGAGGTTTCGGACAGTCTTGGAGGATTGAACTATAAGTTTAATTGCTATTTAATTTTAGTTTGAACTGTAAAAGCTTTATAAGGTTGTGGTACAATTTTCGTTATATGCTATATTTATATATTTTAGACTGGACTCTTTTCAGACAAAATTTTTCAAAAATGATTATTGGTTTTTGGTTTGCTAGGAAATAAATATTCTTAAGTAATAAAGGGGTTTATTTTTGTAAAATTTTCTCACGATCACTTCAGTGATCAATGTAGCATCTCGGATTCGGTCTAGACTTCTAGGCTGGGTTTAGGGTGTTACAATTCCATCAAAATCGAAGTCTGAATACCTGATGATCTCTAACTTATCAAACATCCAATATATGAGCATGTAATTTTTTTTTTAAAGATACCTCATAACCCTCTTAGCTGTTATCCAATGATTCATACCAGGGTTGCTTAAATATCTATCTAACATCCCAACAATGTACGCAATGTTTAGATGTGTACATACTTGAGCATAAAGTAGACTCCCCACACTTCAGATGTAGTGTAACACCCCAAACCCGGCCCAGACGTTATGGCCAAATCTGACGTGCCACATTGAAGTTAAAAATCCATGTTTCGTTTTAGTGCTTTAAAAACCGACTTTTGTTAAGCTAACAAAGTGAATGGAAGCTGGGCACCAGGTAGGAATCCGTAACAGAGGAGGTGAGCCATGAAGGCTGATTAAGTACCAAGCTCTTCGAATGGATCCAATCCTAGACATGCCCACAACCATTGCCACACTTGGTTAAATCGAGTTGTAATTTATTTAAGTTGAAATCTTTGATAAATCAGATAATCGTGGCGTGGTGTTATTTTGAAAAAAATTATCATTTTGAAAACACGACCTAAGTCTAGCCCATTTATTAACAAAAAGATTAAAGTTATTAAAAATAAAATAATCCTAGAAAAGAAAGAAAATCAAGTCAAAATGGCCTTATTACAACCCAAAAATAAATAATAAATAAAGTAAACTTAATGAAAACCAAACACTTATTCAAAAGCCCAAAGGTGATCACCGTGGCCACTCCGAATCCCCTCCGGTTCCAAGTCCCCAAATCAAGGCTCACCGGCAAGGTTAAGGAAAGGGGGTGAGTTTGGAAACTCAGTGTGCAACAAGCCCCTTTCAGAGCCCAAAACAATATCAGCCTGCTGGTCCTAAGCCCAAATCCAATCTCAACATATACTGGGCCGAAGCCTTTTCATATTTCATATTTCATAACACTAGGCCGAAGTCTTTACTGTAATCGGTATGGCCTGTAAGCCCATTTCATTATCACGAGTAATGTCAATGAAAGAATGAATGCAAGCCCAATTGGGGAGACTACTCGACCCACCATCCGCTACTCTCCACCCGTACCAACCAAAACACCATGTGGGGAATAACTCAACCCACCCAACCAACACACCACTGGCAGCATAGCCGCTTTATCATATATCTGGAGGCCTAGCCTCTTTTAATAACTGGGGCAAAGCCCTTTTTGGTAAACTGGGGCATAAGCCCTTTTCAATACACTGGGGCATAAGCCCTTTTCGATAAACTAGGGCATAAGCCCTTTTCAATAAACTAGGGCATAACCCTTTTGCACTTCCTCCATTTATATAAAAACCCAACCCAATGCATTTATGAATTCATCATGTGCATTTCATACATATCATGCGCATATCATATCAATCATGTATATCATATCCCACGTATCAAATTTATAATTAAACCCTAGGGGTATAATGGTCATTTTTACCTAGGGGCAAAACAACCATTTTCATATTATAAAGGTAATTTCATAAATTTACCAAATATTAGGGTTTTCCATTTCATTATTAGTTACTAACCATTCTTATGTTTTAAACAGCGATTCTGGCCTATTTTTAGCGAAACCGAGTTATTGGGCCAAAAACCCCTAATGGGCCCTACAAATGCCGACTTAGCCCACTAAGCCCACTTAACTCAAACTTTACAACAGTACTAACCGTGTTAACATGCAACTCTTCCAAATTCCATTTTCCATCATTTCTACCCAAATGGGCCCGGAAGCCCATTGGGCCCGAGTTTTGGCCCCTCGCGGCCCAACTTACTGTGAATGCCAAAATCATGCCCTTACCTTTTCCAACGTTCCCGATCATCAACCCAGCGAATCTAACTAACCAATGGGCGTTCGCTTGCTCACAAGTCCTCGAAATGCCAGAATTTCGGCATTTCGGCTTTTCGGCATTTATCATTCTAAGCTATGAAAAAGGGTTCATTACACACCTGTTTTGCGATGTTCCTCGATGAGATCTCCTACACGATTTCTCCTATAATCAACCGTTAATACATCAGCTCACAATAATTGAACCAAATCGAGAACCATCTAATATCAACACGTACACATTCGGCCACCCTCCATAATGGCCTTAAGAACCTTACCTTTGCGGAAATTGATGACTAGCTCTAGCCACTCCGATGATCCAAACTAATCCAAGTCGACCCTACGCCTTGCTGCTCCTCCACTAAACAAACCATAAAAAGATTAAAAGAAAAACCCAATAGAGCCTATACCCGCATTCGGCCATCCCCTAAATTATAGGGGTTTCGGCTTTTGTCAACAGTTACTATAGGAATCATTTAGAGTTCTAGCACTTACCACAGTCTCTCTTCTTGAATCTGTTTATGCTTAAAAGATAAAGGGATTGGCCACCAAAAAGTGAAAAGAAAAAGAGGTTTGCTGGTCAACAAGAAATCGGCACCACCTAGCTTCATAGATTTCGGCTTTTGTGGTATTTCGACAGTAGTGGTGGTAAGAAAAACAATAGGTGAACGAAGGGGAGTAGTGGGCTGGTTTTGGAAAAGAAAAAAAAAGAAAAGATGAATGGGAGGAAGGTAGATTCGGCTAGAAAAGAAAAAAGAGATAAAAGACTACACCAAAAGGAGAAAACGACACACCCTAATTCCTATTGCCGAAAATCCCTAACTAAAACCCCTCTGCCGAAATCCCCTCTCTAATCCCCTCAATTCGGCTAAGCTCTATCCTCCTCTCAAATCCCTAAAATCTTTCCCCTTATCCCTCCTTAATTCATGCATTTGACTGATTCAAACTCTCTCCCACGGAGTTCCATCCAGCTTTAAACTCTAACATGCACAAGCATAAAAATAACATCACTTTTGCCATCACAGGGAATCGAACCCAGGTCTTCCCCCAACACTTACACCCCACCTTTATAGCTCCCTAGTGGCGTCACTTAGCCACTTTACCAGAGGATCTTTTTTGTTATATTTCACCCACAAATTTTAATAAGACCACCTATCCAAAGCCCCAAACCTCTTAAGTCCAAAATTCAAAACTTCAAACGGGTTTTGGCCAGCACATGGGCCTTCCATAAGCCCATTTACCTACTCAAATTATGAATTCCACAACCAAATACAAAATTTTAAAAACTTTACCAAAATATCGAGAATCGTGAAAAGCCCGAAAATCAGGATGTTACAACTCTACCCTCCTTAAAGAAATTTCGGCCTCAAAATTTACCTGATCTAAACAGTTAGGGTACTGCTGACACATCGCCTCTTCGGTCTCCCAAGTAGCTTCTTCCTTGCCATGGTTCCTCCAAAGTACCTTCACTAATGGGACTGACTTCCTTCTCAACACCTTGACGTTGCGATCCAGTATTCGTATAGGTTCCTCTTCGAAAGTCAAATCTGACTGTACTTCGATTTCTGCAACTGGCACGATATGAGTTGGGTCCGAATGATATCGCCTTAGCATGGACACATGAAAAACGTCGTGAATACGATCCAGCTCTAGAGGTAACTCTAGTTGGTAAGCCGCTGGCCCTATCCGCTTAATAATTCGATAAGGCCCAATAAACCGTGGACTCAACTTGCCCCTCTTACAAAATCTCAATATCTCCTTCCAAGGCGAAGCTTTCAAAAAGACCATGTCCCCAACTGCATATTCAATATCCTTACACTTCAGATCGGCGTAAGACTTTTGTCGATCCGCTGCCTCCTTTAACCGATTCCTGATCACTTTAATCTTGTCTTCTGTATCTGTTACCAATTCCAACCCAAGTACTTGCCTTTCCCCCAATTCTACCCAACAAGTAGGCGAACGACACCTTCGCCCATATAGTGCCTCATACGGAGCCATCTGAATACTTGCTTGGTAACTGTTGTTATACGCGAACTCCGCCAATGGCAAATAGTCCTCCCAACTGCCCCTAAATTCAACAACACAACCTCTCAACATGTCTTCTAGAATCTGAATGACCCTCTCTGACTGCCCATCCGACTGAGGGTGAAAAGCCATACTAAATTCCAATCAAGTTCCCAACGCCTCATGCAACTTCTGGAAAAACCGATATGTAAACCGTGGGTCTCAGTCAGAAATTATCGATACTGGCACTCCATGCAACCGCACTATCCCTGCCACATACAACTTAGCCAGCTTCTGAAGTGAATAATCGGTTCGGACGGGTATGAAATGGGTAGATTTCGTGAGCCTATCCACAATTACCCAAACTGAATCCTTCTTAGAAGGTGTCAATGGCAACCCACTCACAAAATCCATAGTTACCCTTTCCCACTCCCAAAGTGGTATCTTTACCGGCTGTAACAATCCTGAAGGCAGTTAATGCTCAGCCTTCACTTGTTGACATGTCAAACATCTCCCCACAAATTCGGTCACTTCTCGCTTAAGCCCAGGCCACCAATATAGTTCTCGGAAGTCTCGATACAACTTACTCCCTCCTGGATGCATAGCAGAAGGTCCATTATGTGCCTCTTTCAAAATCATCAATCTTAAGTCAGAGTCCTTCGTCATACAAATTCTTCCTCGAAAACAAAGAACTCCCTCGCTATTTAACCCAAAATTTGGATTCTCCCCCTTCTCAACTTGCTGAAACCAAGAAACCAATGACTCATCTTCCAACTGTTGCTTCTTAATCTATTCTACCCAAGTCGGTCTCACTGTAACTCTGCCAATAAGCTTCCATCGTCATACAAACTTAGACGAGCAAACATTGCCTTCACCTCTGCCACAGCCCTTCGACTTAACGCATCAGCCACGACATTTTCCTTACCTGGATGGTACTCAATCGAACAGTCATAGTCCTTTAACAACTCTATCCACCTTCGCTGTCTAAGATTCAGCTCCTTTTGAGTCAGCAAGTATTTAAGACTCTTGTGATGCGTATAGATGATACATTTCTCCCCATACAAGTAATTCCTCCATATCTTAAGCGCGAAAATCACCGCTGCCAACTCCAAGTCATGCGTAGGATAGTTCACCTCGTGAGGCTTAAACTGTTGTGAAGCATAAGTGACCACCTTACCCTCTTGCATCAACATGCAGCCCAAACCTATATGTGACGCGTCGCTGTAAACAGTGAAATCTTTACCAGACTCTGGCTGAATCAACACTGGCGCTTCTGTCAAAACCTTCTTCAGCTTCTCAAAAGCCTCTTGCTGCTTATTCGTCCATACAAAAGGTGCTCCCTTTCTTATAAGTTTCGTTAACGGTGTTGCCAACACAGAAAATCCTTCCACGAATCTTCGATAATAACCTGCCAACCCCAGAAAACTTCGGATTTCTATTATTGACCTCGGTGGCTTCCATTCCAGAATTGCCTCAATCTTTCGAGGGTCCACCTTGATCCCCTCAGCAGACACAACATGCCCCAAGAAAGTGACTTCCCTCAGCCAAAACTCGCACTTACTAAACTCCGCATAAAGTTGATTTTCCCTTAGCACTTACAGCACAACACGAAGATGCTTATCATGCTTCTCTTCCATTTCCGAATACACCAAGATATCATCGATAAAAATGACTACGAACCGATCCAAGTTGGCTGAAACACCCGATTCATTAAATCCATGAATGCTGCCGGTGCATTAGTCAAACCAAAAGGCATTACCAAAAACTCGTAATGACCATATCGAGTCCTGAACGCTGTCTTATAAATATCCACTTCTTTGACTCTCAATTGATGATATCCTGACCGAAGGTCGATCTTAGAAAATACCGAGGCGCCTCTTAATTGATCGAACAGATCGTCAATTCTTGGTAATGGATACTTGTTCTTGATGGTCAGTTTATTCAACTGCCGATAATCAATACACATTCGCATAGTCCCATCTTTCTTCTTTACGAAAAACACTGGTGCGCCCCACGGGGAAACACTTGGTCTTATAAATCCCCTATCCAACAACTCTTGAATCTGAGCTTTCAATTCCACCAACTCCTTTGGTGCCATCCTATAAGGCGCAATGGACACATGAGCTGTACCAGGTAACAAGTCGATTCCGAACTCGACTTCTCTGCTCGGGGGTAATCCAGAAAGTTCCTCTGGGAATACATCTTGAAATTCCTTAATGGTCCTAACCGACTCTACCGTTATCTCCTTAAGTTCAGTTTGACTTACAAAGGCCAAGTATGCCCCACAACCTTTCCGAATCAACTTCTCGGCCCTTAAAGCCGAAACAACATTGGACAAATAATTCCTTCGTTCCCCTATGATCATTATCTCCTCATATTCAGCAGTTCTTAGTACCATTCTCTTTGCAGCACAGTCCAACGTCGCCTTATGCTTAGTTAGCCAGTCCATTCCCAATATAAGATCAAAATCCCCAAATGGCAGCTCCATCAAATCTCCTTCAAAAATCTTACCTTGTGTCTCTAAAGGCACCGCCCTAAAGAGTTTATCTACCTTAACCGAGTGTCCTAATGGGCTTATCACCGATACCCCACTCACAGTATCCTCAAAAAGCACACCCAATTACCCAGATACATCACAAGCAACATACGAGTGAGTGGAACCCACATCAATCAAAGCAGTGTAAGGCATGCTATGAATGAAGAACGTACTGGTTGTAACATCAGGAGCGTCACCCTCCTCACGATGTCGTGCAGCATAAACCAACGTTGGCTGTCGAGCTTCAGCATGTCCAACACCCCTGCCAGGTGCCCCACGTCTTCGTCAATTTCCATAGCCACCTCTACCTTGCCCATGACCTCTCTGTGGCGGTGGTCCTCCTTGCTGTGGTTGGACATCCCTTTGCTCCGCAGCTAGTTCCTAAGCTGTTCTCCGAGGACATTCTCTGAATTTATGCTCCTTGGACCCACATCAAAAACATGCTCCAGTTCGTTTCTAGGACTCCCCCATATGCACCTTTCCATAGTCCCTGCAAACCTGCGGTCTAAAAGTATTTACTGGAACTACTCGCACCGGTTCCTCCATCCTTGCTCTTTTAACATTCCGATTCGTAGCACTTGAGGGTCTAAAATCCCTCTTAAATCTGGGTCGATCCTTCTCACGATTCAGCCGCTCAATCCGCTTTACCTCCTCGGCTATCTTAGCCTTCTCTACCAATGCAGCAAAACCACGCTCCCTCTGTAGAGCTATCAATATCCTAAGCTCATCACGGAGGCAGTCCTCAAATCGAACACTCAGTTGCAACTATCCCGCTAGCATATCGACTCAGCCTCAAGAATTCTGCCTCATACTCCGCGACAGTCTTATTACCCTGAGTTAGATTCAAAAATTCCTTCCGACGAGCATCCACATAACTAACTCCAACATACCTCTCCTTAAAGGCAGTTTTGAATAATTCCCAGGTTACTCGTTCAATTGGGGTACTCTCCCTTACGGTGATCCACCATCGGTATGCCTCGTCACGTAACTGCGACACAGCCCCTTTCAGCTTTTGCTCTACAAAGCAATCTAGATCGTCCATGATTCGCTCTGTTGCCTCTAGCCAATATTCAGCCACATTTGGGGCTACTCCAGATATGCCCCTAAAAACTTCTGCTCCGTTGGCCTGGAGTCACTTCGATATGGATCCCCTATTCACTGTCCCAGTGCTAGCTCCAGCAACTCTTTCTAAAACCCTTAATATGGCTTGGGACAAAGCATCATCCCCCGCATCCTGATCCTAAGACCCAGTCTCTGTTACCTGTGGCACAGATGCCTCCTCAGCTGGCCTATTCCTTGAGGATGAAGATTCAGCTTGCACCCTTCCGCGACCACGTCCGCGGCCTCGTCCACAAGTTCCTCTTGTACTTATATCGACTTATCTGATTACGAATTTTATGATATTAGTTTAATGTTCAATTGTTTATTACGAGATGTCTTATGGAAATATAAGAGTTCAAGGATTGTTTTTGCATCGTCGTAGCCTAGCTACAGTTTCATTCCTATGGTTTTTTCAGTTCTACCCTATCTAAAGTATCATAGAAGGGTCTCAGTTCTATTTATAGCATCATATCAATATCACATAAAAAAGAGTATACTTATAGACTTGGTGCCGGGGATTCAGTGCCACTTCATTCTCCAATCCAAAAACCACAAACCATGTACTTAATCACAAAAAATAGATTTCCTTAAAATTTGAAAAAAACACCTTTTTTTTGAAATTCTTAATTTTAGACCCATTTTAAAAAAACCCTGAAAACTTAAACTTTTTTATCATGTATACCTTTATAAAACATTTTTGAGAAAATCTTTTTAAAACTATTTCCTAAAAATACCCTTCTTGGTAATTTTTTTTTTCGAAAAATTTTTCGGACCCGATCTACAGCTGAGTTGTTGCAACCTAGGCTCTGATACCACTAAAAGTAACACCCCAAACCTGGCCCAGACTTTATGGCCGAATCTGACATGCCACATTGAAGTTAAAAATCCATGTTTTGTTTTAGTACTTTAAAACCGACTTTTGTTAAGCTAACAAAGTGAATGGAAGCTGGGCACCAGGTAGGAATCCGTAACAGAGGAGGTGAGCCATGAAGGCTGATTAAGTACCAAGCTCTTCGAATGGATCCAATCCTAGACATGCCCACAACCATTGCCACACTTGGTTAAATCAAGTTGTAATTTATTTAAGTTGAAATCTTTGATAAATCGGATAATCGTGGCGTGGTGTTATTTTAAAAAAAATTATCATTTTGAAAACAAAGCCTAAGTCTAGCCCATTTATTAACAAACAGATTAAAGTTATTAAAAATAAAATAATCCCAGAAAAGAAAGAAAATCAAGTCAAAATGGCCTTATTACAACCCAAAAATAAATAATAAATAAAGAAAACTTAATGAAAACCAAACACTTATTCAAAAGCCCAAAGGTGATCACCGTGGCCACTCTGAATCCCCTCCGGCTCCAAGTCCCCAAATCAAGGCTCACCTACAAGGTTAAGGAAAGGGGGTGAGTTTGGAAACTCAGTGTGCAACAAGCCCCTTTCAGAGCCCAAAACAATATCAGCCTGCTGGGCCTAAGCCCAAATCCAATCTCAACATATACGGGGCCGAAGCCTTTTCATATTTCATATTTCATAACACTGGACCGAAGCCTTTACTTAATCGGTATGGCCCGTAAGCCCATTTCATTATCACGAGTAATGTCAATGAAAGAATGAATGCAAGCCCAATTGGGGAGACTACTCGACTCACCATCCGCTACTCTCCACCCGTACCAACCAACACACCATGTGGGGAATAACTCAACCCACCCAACCAACACACCACTGGCAGCATAGCTTCTTTATCATATATCTGGAGGCAAAGCCCTTTTCGGTAAACTGGGGCATAAGCCCTTTTCGATAAACTAAGGCATAAGCCTTTTTCAATAAACTAGGGCATAGCCCTTTTGCACTTCCTCCATCCATATAAAAACCCAACCCAATGTATTTATGAATTCATCATGTGCATTTCATACATATCATGTGCATATCATATCAATCATGTATATCATATCCCACGTATCAAATTTATAATTAAACCCTAGGGTATAATGGTCATTTTTACCTAGGGGCAAAATAGTCATTTTCATATTATAAAGGTAATTTCATAAATTTACCAAATATTAGGGTTTTCCATTTCATTATTAGTTACTAACCATTCTTATGTTTTAAACAGCGATTCTGGCCCATTTTTAGCGAAATCGAGTTATTGGGCCAAAAACCCCTAATGGGCCCTACAAATGCCGACTTAGCCAACTAAGCCCACTTAACTCAAACTTTACAACAGTAATAACCGTGTTAACATGCAACTCTTCCAAATTCCATTTTCTATCATTTCTACCCAAATAGGCCCAGAAGCCCATTGGGCCCGATTTTTGGCCCCTCGAGGCCCAACTTACCGTGAATGCCAAAATCATGCCCTTACCTTTTACAACGTTCTCGATCATCAACCCGGCGAATCTAACTAACCAATGGGCGTTCGCTTGCTCACAAGTCCTCGAAATGCCAGAAATTCGGCATTTCGGCTTTTCGGCATTTATCATTCTAAGCTATGAAAAAGGGTTCATTACACACCTGTTCTGCGATATTCCTCGACGAGATCTCCTACACGATTTCTCCTATAATCAACCGTTAATAGATCAGCTCACAATAATTGAACCAAATCGAGAACCATCTAATATCAACACTTACACATTCAGCCACCCTCCATAATGGCCTTAAGAACCTTACCTTTGCCGAAATTGATGACTAGCTCTAGCCACTCCGATGATCCAAACTAATCCAAGTCGACCCTACGCCTTGCTGCTCCTCCACTAAACAAACCATAAAAAGATTAAAAGAAAAACCCAATAGAGCCTATACTCACATTCGGCCATCCCCTAAACTATAGGGGTTTCGACTTTTGTCAACAGTTACTATAGGAATCGTTTAGAGTTCGAGCACTTGCCACAGTCTCTCTTCTTGAATCCGTTTATGCTTAAAAGATAAAGGAATTGGTCACCAAAAAGTGAAAAGAAAAAGAGGTTTGCTGGTCAACATGAAATCGGCACCATCTAGCTTCACAGATTTTGGATTTTGCGGTATTTCGGCAGTAGTGGTGGTAAGAAAAACAATAGGTGAACGAAGGGGAGTAGTGGGCTGGTTTTGGAAAAGAAAAAAAGAAAAGATGAATGGGAGGAAGGTAGATTCGGCTAGAAAAGAAAAGAGAGAAAAAAGACTGCCCCAAAAGGAGAAAACGGCACACCCTAATTCCTATTGTCGAAAATCCCTAACTAAAACCCCTCTGCCTAAATTCCCTCTCTAATCGCCTCAATTTGGCTAAGCTCTATCCTCCTCTTAAATCCCTAAAATCTCTCCCCTTATCCCTCCTTAATTCATGCATTTGACTGATTGAAACTCTCTCCCACGGAGTTCCATCTAGCTTTAAACTCTAACATGCACGAGCATAAAAATAACGTTACCTTTGCGATCATAGGGAATCGAACCCAAGTCTTCCCCCAACACTTATACGCCACCTTTATAGCTCCCTAGTGGCGTCATTTAGCCTCTTTACTAGAGGATATTTTGTGTTCAATTTCACCCACAAATTTTAATAAGACCACCTATCCAAAGCCCCTAACCTCTTAAGTCCAAAATTCAGAAATTCAACCGGGTTTTGGCCAGCACATGGGCCTTCCATAAGCCCATTTACCTACTCAAATTATGAATTCCACAACCAAATACCAAATTTTAAAAACTTTACCAAAATATTGAGAATCGCGAAAAACCCGAAAATCAGGATGTTACATGTACGGAATCTTACGCATTTCCTTAATCTCAAAATCATTATTGGGATAATGATTGAGACTTAACTTATTATAGACAAGCAATATGTCATTAACATATAAAACTAAATATAAAACCTTACTCTCACTGAACTTGTGTAATATATAATTATCTACCAAATTCATCTCTAAACCGAATGAGATAATCATTTGGTAAAATTTGTAATGCTATTGACGAGAAGTCTACTTTAGTCCATAAATGGAGTTCTTTAATTTGCAAATAATTAACTTCGCATCATCAGACACAAGGTTTTCTAGTTGGACTATATAAATGTATGATTAATGTTAAAATTGAGAAACCATTAACTTAACATTCATCTGATGCAACTTAAGATCAATATATTCCACGAAAGCCATTACAACCTTATCTCTAGTAGACCTTTTTAATGGCATTTGTTCTTGAGGTTGTTGAGTTTATTCTTCTGGAACAATTATCTCATCTTGAATACGGAGTTGTTCAACATTGTCTTGTTGATGTTTTCGATTCACTTCTTGATCAGTGATACGTTTGAGAATCTGAATATCGTCAAAAGTGATAGAAGGAATAGAGTTAGAATCCAATTCCTTCTTAAATGTAATGTCTCTAACCTTATTTTTCCCTTTAAACTTAACATCCTCAAAAAATGTTGCAATTCTTATCTCAAAAATATTCCTAATTGTGGGATCATAAAACTCATAGCCTCTAGATTGCTTAGAATTTCATTGACCCTTATACTTTATAGACATCAAAGAAGTCAGAACTGATGTCATCTCAACCTTATCATTTTTAGCAAAACGTTTCTCAATTTTATCAAGGAAATATTGACTTAATTAATATCTTTAGATTCTATACCTCCAAAGGCTTTTGGAATGTTGTGCTTCATGATAATTAGACTCATGCGATTTGAACGATCCCACCTCTCAAAATCCCTTTTAACATAATGGGTGCTTTCCGTAGTGAGAGGGGTAGATTGTTCTTCCCTTAGTGCAAGGTCTATATCCATACAACCAAGCACTATAAGTGTGTTTTCCATTCATTGAAATTAGCTCCATTAAGCATGGGTATAGAATTTATATTAGTAGATATTGTGACAATGGAAGATGAACTAGCTGAATATATAACAATATAGATAAAAACAAGCTCACATTAATATTCATAAGTAAACAAAAAATAGTGCCTCCCATCTCAAGATACCAAACACTACATTAATATCAAGTCTTTGGACAATAATATTAATAGTAAACGATAATCTTGTTGTAACAATCAAACATTGACAATAAATTATGTCAAACAATGAATCAATCTTTCGACTAACTTATTGCTCACATAAAGTACCTTATAATTGTCACACATTTATCACCACAAATATCATTGAAATTCTGCCAAATATTAACTTACTTTTGGGTCAATTAATAAATGTATGAATCAAAAAAACATATAATCATCTTGATATTTTGAATAAACTAATCTACGCAAAAGAGGTCACTTTGGTGGCATTTTGTTTCAACTAGTCTACTTAAAATATTAGACATTCTTAATTAAAACCCAAAGTCAAAATCTGAATTTATTTGTTTCAAAAGTATTTCTCATATTTTCATCTTTCAATCAAATTTAAAAGATAATAATGTATATATGTATATATATTTATCCCAAAATAGAAAACAATGATGGTGGCAAATATAATTATAGTTGAATAAATAAAAAAAACAACATCACATAATACTTCAAATTTAAACCAAAATAATTTTTGAATAAAGGTAAACCCCATCTCAAGATATCGGACACTCCATTAATATTTCATCTTTGGACAAAAAATTAACTTATAAGTGATATTTGATGTAGTAATCAAACACTGACAATAAAAACATGTCAAAAAATAAATCTTCCTTTGGGAAGATTTATTACTCATGTAAAACCGAATAATTGTCACATGTTTATTACCATAGTTGCACATGTAATATTATTAACCTTCCTTTTATATTTTGAAACAAAATAATTTCAATGTCAGAGGTCACTTTGGCAACTTATTATTTCAATTAAGTTATTTTAAAATATGTATCTAAAATTTCCATAATGGTTAAAGATCAAAACTTTTTTATTGCTTTATAGTTTCTGAAATAACCCAAAATAAGGTTGTCTAAATAGTGGAATAAAAAAACTGAAAACCTCAATCTTTAACAGATTTTTCTTATTCCAAAACCATATATGTCAAAACCAAACAAAAATAATGTAGTGATTCAAAGCCAATTAATTAACAAGCATATGTATTCATAATTTTGACATAGACCAAACACCAAAGCAATTCATGCATATACGTGTATTCAAAATCAAATAAAAAACTTACCTTGCATATACCTTGTAAATCCAAAATTGTATTTATGATTAAACAAAGATTCGTATGAATACTTGAAAAATATTTTCAAGTCAATAAATCTCAAAAGCAAAATCATAATAGTTGACATATCTCAGAGTTCATACAATAAACCATATCATCATAATTTAACAAAATATTTGGAACCATAAAATGCCAAAATCTATATTATAGAACCAAATTTAAAACCAAATTCTTTAAACATATATTATGATTAGCATGGGTTTACTTCAAAACATCCAAAAACTGAATAAATATTCATAATATAAAATTAACAATTTTAATGAATGACCATCAACCAATTTAAGAGAAAATCATAATTGAATCCATAAAAATTTATCAACAATTTTAACATTAATTCGCTCAAAACTTAGAACCATAAATATTTTATGGATTCAATAAAAACCAATTCAAACATTTATTTATGTAGCCAACCAAAAAAAAAACTTATAACCTTTAAGCTAATTGGCAGCCACTGATCTTAATCATTTTTTTTCTTATAAACAAAACTTGATTCTTAAAAGAATTGATATAATAACATGAAAATTCATCATATGAACAAATCATAGATATTGCTAATATAATAAAATTGATATGTTTACCCAAAACATAATAAAAATGATATGATAATAAATCCATAAAAAAATTCAATGATTAATAACCAATCACCATTAATGATTAATTACCAATCACGTCTTAATAGCCAAGCATTAAATTATATCTTACAAGAAGAAGATTTATATATAGGTAATAAATAACTCGACCAAATAAATTAGTCATTATGAATTGAAAGACGGTAATTCACAAAAGACAAGATCAAAAATTGAAAGTAGATATTACGTGGTTTTAGTCTACAATAATTTTAATTTCAAAGAAAAACTTAATTCTTCAATGTATAAACCCTAAAAGGATTGAATCATAATTAAGAAAAACTTAAAATAAATTTATCAAGAATTTTAAAAATTTAACATGGTATATAATTGAAATATCATATTTATAAAATTTGAAAACCGAATCAATCAAAATTAATAGAGAATCAATTAGTTCTCAATGATTCAACTTGGCAAGATTTGGATGCCACTTGTTAGAACCGTAAAATCAAGATCTAATATAAATTGTAAAACCAGGATTTGTCATGTCAAATCATTAACAACAAAACTAGATGCAGAAGCGTACTTGAATTCATCAATTTATTAGAATCTACGGATCTTGGGGTTTTGATATTCCAAATTAGCACACAAGAAATTCAGATAGTATTTGCTCTTTCTTTCCTAAGGATGGGATATTAGAAAAGTTACTTATGTGTAATTTGGAGACCATAACCCTAATATATAACTTTTTCACATTAACCCTAATTTTTAATTAGTCTATCATTAGTTAGAAATTAGTTACTAGAGTATCTATACAATTTGATCCAAACTTTATTTAACAATTAAAGCCCAATAAATCTTAACCAAATTAGATCACTTTTAATTTGGGTTAACATATTATGATAGTAAATAATAACATGTAATTACCCTTATTATATATGTAATGTCCATATTTTCCAACACGATAAACCCCCCATAGCCAAGTTTCTTAATTTTCACCCAACTGACGATCTGGCCAATTCTAAATTATAGCTATTCCACAATTCTTGTAACACCCCTAACCCGTATCCATCGTTGAACTAGGGTTAAAGGCGTTACCAGACAAATCAGAACATTCTACTAGTATTTCATATACATCATCTGTAATATCTTGATTTTGGGCCTAGTCGGAATAGTGGTTTCGTGACCACAAAATCCGAGATATAAATAATTATTTTATGATTATATTGAGGTCTATGATATGATTGCATGATTGTGTGAAAATTTCGTGAAGAAATTTTATGCATAAAGTGCTTAAATTGAAATTAGGGACTAAATCGAATAATTTGTAAAACTTGCATTCTAGAAGTTTCTAGTATGAAATTGTTTTGAAATATTAATTAGGAGGTCTTAAATAGAAATTTTACCAATTTCTAAGTCTATGGACAAAAATTGGACATGGATAGAATTTTTGGAAAGTTTAGTAGTAAGGGCATTTTGGTCATTTAGGGGTAAAATGAATTAAAATACAAAATTAAAAGCCAATTTTGCTCATCTTCAACCCCATGGCCGAATATAGCAAGGAGAAACCATGGCTAGGGCTTTTCAAGCTTCCAAGCTCGATTGTAACTCCATTCTAGCCCCGTTTTTCAAGTTCTTTACGTTTTTAGAGTCCCGGTAGCTCGATTAAGCTTATGCTAGCAATAATTTAACCTAGGGTTTATATTTGGAAAAATACCCATAGTTTAAATTTGTGTATTTTGGTGTTTTATAATAGAATATAAGGTTTTAAATTATGTTAGACAACTTGTGGTACTCGGTTTTAAGCGAAAACTAGCAAAAGGGCTTAATCGGTAAAAATACCTAATAGTCATAAGTACATGTTAGAGTGAGAATTTGTTGTTGCCATAGAAGGGAAAAATGATCAGCATGTCATAAAACATAAGAAAATAGGCTGAAGTTTAATTTACGAGCTTTGGGGAAAAAGTGTAAATATGCGAAAGTTTAGGGGCAAAACTGTAATTTTCCAAAATATGATTTTGGGTCAATTTGAATAATGTGAGTCCTAATTAGACTATATTTTAAATGATAGAGCAAGGAAAACTAAAATTCAGGCTAAAATAGGGAAAATACCAAGTTGTGGATGAAATGGTAAAAGTAGCCATTTTCGCATACGAGGTAAGTTCATGTGTAAATGTAGTAACATAATTGTCATTTTAAGCAATTTAATGTTGTTTATATGATATGATGCTGATTATTATCATGAAATATTATGCTTTGTGGTTATTTTCGTATAAAATGCAAATTATGTGTATTAATTGTTAAATATAAAGTACTACCGAGTATTGGTTTCGGTATTTTACGGAAGATGGCAAGGAGATGTGTTCGAGGAAAATCCCGTTTGAAGCTTAGGAATAGATTAGGATACAAGTGACATGTCACTAGGATGGTTGAGCATCCGAGCTCGTTGAGTTGAGTCCGAGTTCACTTATGGATGCGAATGTCCGAACTCATTGAGTTGAGTCCGAGTTCGTGAAATGTAACTAGGCATCCGAACTCGTTGAGTTGAGTCCGAGTTAACCTATGGATGCGAACGCCCGAGCTCATTGAGTTGGGTCCTAGTTCGCTTATGGGCGGGTTACATAGTAGCTTGGCTACATATGTGGCACTTATGTGCAAACTTTCCATGTATCCGAATTATATTCCGATGTGTTCAACGGGTAAAGTTTTACTCAAATGGAGGAATACTCAAGATGAAAGGGACATATTGGTAAGTGTTGTGAAATGAATACTTTGAACAGGTATGTACTTAACCCTCGGGTTGAAAACTCAACATAACAACAATATGATAAGATGGTAAATAAAAATGTGATATGAATGTCTCGGTGATGGGTATGCAAATGATGTTTTATGTTTGCTTATATAGTTGTGTTACTTGCTTTTTGCATGTGAACTTACTAAGCATTTATGCTTACTCCCTCCTTTTCATTCCTTGTAGTTTTGACAAGCCAGCTCAGAAATCAGAAACGGTCGGAGGCACGCTCACACTATCCGTATACCATCTTGGCATAATGGCTTGTATATTTTGAGTATGGCATGTATAGCATTATAATCATTTTGTGTATATGGTCTTATGATATGGTTATTGAGTGGTATGGAAATGCTTGGTAATGATTAGCCATTGGAATGGCTAATCATGATCATATTTGGTGTTATGTATGCTAAATTGCTAGCTAATCCATGAAAACCATGAAATAGGTAAAATTTACCATAAAATAGATTCAGACAGCAGCAGTGACGTGAGTTTGAAAAATCACTAAAAATAGTAGAGATACAATTAGATGATGAATAATATATGGAATTGAATAATTATGAGTCTATTTTCATATGGATGGAACAAAACAGGTATATGAGTTATATTTTATGAGATGTTTAAATTTTTGTGAAACAGGACCAGAGCGATTTCTGGATCCCCTATTCTGACTTTTGAAATTCACCATAAATTTTTAAAAGATAATTAGAAGTCATGATTTATATTTACAGATTCCTTATTGAGTCTAGTTTTATTAGAAACAAACGTCATAGTCATTGAAACTCTGTACAGGGAGATATCTGATTTTTAATACACAGAGGTTAGAGCAGTCAAACTCCGAAATAGGGGAGAATTTAACTAATAAACTGTACTAATTTGCTTGACCAAAAATTCTAAAAAAAAATAGTAAATAGATATATGAGTCTAGTTTCAGGGAATATTTACGGAATTGGATTTCGAGTTTCGTAACTCGAGATATGAATTTTTAAGCGACTATGATGCAGATTGTTAGCTTGACTGAAAATTTTAAAAATAAATTGTTTAGGCTGTTTAAGTAATGAATTAAGTCTATTAACACCTCGTGTTCGACTCCGGCGACGGTCTCGGGTACGGGGCATTACATCATCCACAAATATAGTCAAACATTATTATAGAGTCCCTTTAGAAGGTTTATGAAGCCTTAAGCATGCATTAGAAAGGGGTCGGGACCAAACCGAATACATACAAAATTTTTCGAAACTTAAATAAATTTTCAAAGTTACAGATGTCACACACCCGTGTGAATAGGCCGTGTGCTTCACACGGCATTAGGCACGCCCGTGTGTTTAGACCGTGTGAAATTAGGGCATACATACTGACTTAATCACACAGCCACAAGACATGCCCATGTACCTTGGCCGTGGTCGAAACTGACTTAAAATCATAGGGTATCCCAGGGGACACACGGCCGTGCAACATGATCGTGTGTCGCACACGGCTGAGACACACGCCCGTGTCCCTACCCATCTAGACAAAAATAGGCCATTTGGAAAGCCAATTTGCCACCCAATTTGGGTCAAACCTACAAGCATCAAACCAAACACATTTGCACTATAATTTTAGCCAATTTCAGTACCAAAACATACATCATTGATAAACCATAATATATACATATTTTTACCCCATGCTTGGCATATTTATGGATGATTTTTCCTTTGTTTCATTGAATTTGATGCTCCTAATCCTTTAATTTCATGTTTTATACTCAGGAAAGCTTAGGATAGCAAAAAGAGCGAGAAACGGGCCAAAAATGGACAAATTAGGCCTAAATTAGTGTTTCATATGGCTTAGGCACTTCCACACAGGTGATCCACAAGCCCATGTGTGACACACGGGTAGACCACACGCCCGTGTGTCATGGCCGTGTCGACATTAGTCCAAGTCAAAATTGCACACAGCCTAAGCACCTTCACACAGGCGTGGCACACGGCCGTGTCCTTATCGAGCCCGAGTCTAGTTCTACTCGAAAAAGGCTAATTTTGGGCTATTTTGGCATTCAAAAGTCTATATAAACACCATAGAAGAGGATTAGAGTAGAAACAAAGAATTGAAGGCAGAAAATACTCAAGGATAGCCATTGGAATCACCTCGGAGACAAGATCTACATCAAGACTGAAGATTTCTATCCAACTTCCTAGAAGTTCTTTGGGTTTCTTTATGTTTTGTTGTTTTCTATACTTTGAGATGTTTTCCATTATTATTATGAACTAAACTCCCTAAATACCTAAGGGAGATGAAACCTAAGACAAATCTTATTACTCTTTGATTTATATGATAAATACTTGTTCTTATTCTTATTTGGGAGTTTTAATTCTTGCTTTAATATTCCAGGATATTAATTCAGGTTTTTGATATGCTTATTCAAAGGAGCAAAAGTCCCTGTTTAAGAGTAGATCATTCATAATTAAGAGGAGTTGCATGCAATCCTAGAGATAGGACGACATAAATTTTCCGGATTAGAGTCAAATCTAATAAGGGAATCCATAGATCGAGTTAATGCGACAATAGGGGTTTTAATTAGAAAGAGATTTCGATTAATCAACCTAGAGTCAGTTAGTTTTAGTCTCGAAAGGGATATTAACATAAATCAGGGATTTCTACAGAATAAGTTAAGTAAATAAATCGTCTAATTCAAAGGTAATAAGTGAAGTCTAGGTGGATTTTTCTTGGGTATTGTCTTCTCAATCGATTTTTCAAAAGTATTTTTCAACTTTGATCTCTATCGCTACTTTAGTTAATTAGATAATTAGTCTTAGAGAAAACATTCCCTAAATTTTTAGGCTAGATAATAAAAAGATAGTAATTACTAGTACTTTTAGTCCTCGTGGATACGATATTTCCGGTCTCACCATAGCTATACTACTGTTTGATAGGTGCGCTTGCCTTAAGTCAAATTTTTAGTTAGTTTAGTGACCATCAAGTTTTTGGCACCCTTGCCAGGGACTAAGATATTAGGAACGCATAAGTTTTATTACTTTAGCCATTTTTGTATTGCAATTTAATTTAATTTTTAATTTTGCTTAAATTACTAAAATTTTCTTTTATTTACTTCTAGAAGATTTTTATAGTTTATGACTAGAATAAACCCGTCAAGACCTCTACTTTTTGATAGTGAGATCGAAAGCACAGCTCGTAGAAACTGAAGAGAAATAAGGCAACGCCTACGATACATAGAGAAAGGGCAAGAGGACGATATTCAAACCACAACCGAGGAGATGGCTGATAATCAAAATAATCCGTTACCTCCTGTGGCTGTTGCAAACCCAGTAAATCAGAATCCTGCTCCTCGTACTATGTATGATTATGATAAACCTACTTTAACAGGAACTGAATCGAGTATAGTTAGGCCTACTGTTGCTGCAAATAATTTTGAATTAAAACCGAACACAATTCAAATGATACAACAGTTTGTTTTGTTTGATGGTTTGCAGGACGAGGATCTAAACACTCATTTAGCAAACTTTCTGGACTTCTGCGACACTTTTAAGATCAATGGCATTTCTGACGATGCCATTCACCTTTGGTTGTTTCCATTATCATTGACGAACAAAGCTAAACAGTGGTTAAACTCGTTACCACGAGGGTCAATCACAACATGGGAACAAATGACCGAAAATTTTTTACTAAAATATTTTTCGCCGGCTAAAATGACTAAACTAAGAAATGATATTTCTTCTTTTGTGCAGATGGATTTAGAAACACTTTATGATGCATGGGAGAGATACAAGGATCTATTAAGAAGGTGCCCTCACTATGGGTTACCACTTTAGCTACAAGTTTAAACTTTCCACAATGGTTTGAATCCATCAACTATGCAGATGATTGACGCAGCTGCTGGTGGGACTATTAATAACAAGACACCTGAAGAGGCTTATGAATTTATAGAAGAGATGTCACTGAATAATTATCAGTGGCAAGTCATGAGGACAAAGCCAACAAAAGTAGCTAGCGTTTTTAACATCGATTTGGTTACTATGCTCTCTAATTAGGTAGAACTTGTGAATAGAAAAACTGATGGTTTACTTGGCTCTTCACAAGTTCATCCAGTAATGCAGTGCAATGCAAGTGGAGGTGGAATCAGCAATTTAGACTATCCAGCCTACGACCCTACCGGGGAGAATGAGCAAATGAACTATATGGGTAATAATCCTTGACCTCAAAATAATCCTTATAGTAACACTTACAATGTAGGTTGGAGGAACCACCCAAATTTTTCATGAGGAGGCCAAGGAAATCAAAGACCACCACCCCCACCAAGCTTTCAACAGCAACTGTACCAGCCAGAGAAAAAGCTGAACCTTGAGGAGATGATGACAAAATTTATCTCAGTAGCGGAAACTCATTTTCAGAATACTAAAACCGCACTAAAAAATTAGCAAGCATCAATTTAAGGACTCGAGAATCAAATAGGAAAGATGGCTAAGATGATTTCAGAGAGACCACCAGGGAGCCTACCTAGCAATACCGAACCCAACCCAAAAGAGCATGTGAAAGCAATTACATTACGGAGTGGGAAGGTGCTAGCTGAATCTGAAAAGAAGCTACAACTAGAAGCTGATGGAAAAGAAGGTGGGGAGGAAAAACCCGAAGATAATAAAAAACGGTGTTGAGGGAATATAAACCACCAATCCCATACCCAGCAAAGTTGAAGAAAGACCGCATAGATGCACAATTCGGTAAATTTCTCGAACTTTTTAAACAATTACATATTAATTTACCTTTTTTTGAAGCTATCTTGCAGATGCCTACATATGCAAAATTTTTAAAGGAGCTTTTAACAAATAAAAGGAAGTTTGAAGATTTATCTACAGTGGAACTCAACGAGGAATGCTCGGCCATACTCCAAAATAAACTGCCAACCAAACTAAAAGATCCAAGAAGTTTTACTATTCCCTGCTTAATTGGTAGTTTGAATGTTGAAAAGGCACTAGCTAATTTAGGCGCTAGCATTAATTTGATGCCATATAAAATGTTTAAACAACTTGGTCTTGGGGAACCAAAACCCACTAGGATGAGTATTCAACTTGCTGATAGATCTGTTAAATATCCTAGGAGTATTATAGAGGACATACTTGTAAAAGTAGATAAATTTATATTCCCTGTTGATTTTGTTGTGCTTGACATGGATGAGGATGTTGAGGTGCCTTTAATTTTAGGTCGTCCATTTTTAGCCACTGCTAGGGTTGTTATTGATGTAGGTGATGGTAAACTTGTGCTTAGAGTAGGTGACGAAGAGATTATTTTTAAAATTTATGATGCTATGAGATTTTTTAGGGAATAGGATGACTCATGTTATTTTATTGACTCTATTGATCATGCTACTCAAGACTCTTTACAGGAAATAGTACATAAGGATACTTTGGAATTGTGTCATGCCCAAGGAGAGGAGGTAAATGATGATGATTCTAAGATACATAAGATAAAAGCTGAACCAAATTCCAATGAACCTTCATTGAGACAGAAGAGCTACGAGGATAATGAGGTAAACAATGAATTAAAATTAAAACCCTCTGTTGAAGAACCACCTAAATTGGAATTAAAACAATTACCAGATCACTTGGAATACGCGTTTCTTGGAGATAATTCCATATTTCCTATAATTATTGCTTCAGATTTACAGCCAACCAAAAAAGATGAGTTAATCAAAGTTTTAAAAGAGCATAAAAGAGCTATAGCTTGGAAGATTTCTGACATAAGAGGGATTAACCCTTCTTTCTGCACACATAAAATTTTAATGGAAGATGAATTCAAACCCTGTGTGTAAGCGCAGAGATGGTTGAATCCTAACATGAAAGACATTGTAAAAATTGAGGTAATTAAACTTCTAGATGTTGGAATTATTTATCCTATCTCTAACAGTTCCTGGGTGAGCCTTGTGCAGGTTGTTCCTAAGAAAGGATGCATGACTGTTGTGGCCAATGAGAAGAACAAATTATTTCCAACACGAACAGTCATGGGATGGAGAGTCTGCATTTACTACATGAAATTGAATGATGCACAAGAAAAGATCACTTTCCCTACCATTTATTGATCAGATGTTGGAAAGATTATCTGGACATATGTATTATTGCTTTCTAGAGGACTATCCGGTTATTTCCAAATCCCAATAGCTCTTGAGGACCAACAGAAAACTACATGTCCATATGGTACGTTTGCTTATCGACAAATGCCTTTTGGATTATGTAATGCTCCTGCTACTTTTCAGCGATGCATGTTGGCTATTTTTGATGAACTCGTGGAAGACATTTTGGAGGTATTCATGGATGACTTCTCGGTATTCGGTAACTCTTTCCATCTTTTCCTTAAAAATTTAAAACGAGTTTTAACTAGATGTGAGGAAACAAATCTTGTACTGAATTGGAAAAAATGTCACTTCATGGTTCGTGAAGGGGTTGTGTTAGGCTACAAAATTTCTAGCAAGGGAATCGAGGTTGATAAGGCAAAGATTGAAACTATTGCGAAACTACCTCCCCCTAATTCAGTTAAGGATATTCGTAGTTTTTTAGGTCATGCTGGATTTTATAGACGATTTATTAAAGATTTTCTAAAATAGCTAAGCCTTTAATGAATTTGCTAGAGAAAGATGTACCTTTCAATTTCAGTCAGGATTGTTTAGAAGCGTTCAATCCTCTTAAGGATAAATTAATTAACGCTCTAATTGTAGTTGCACCTGATTGGAATTTACCTTTTGAACTAATGTGTGATGCGAGTGATTGTGCAGTAGGAGCGGTTCTTGGACAACGGAAAGACAAGCACTTTAAACTGATTTATTATGCTACTGCAAAATATTGGCTGTGGTGTTTTCATTCGATAAATTTACACCTTATTTAATATTATCTAAAGTTTTTGTTTACACTGGCCATTCAGCCTTCCGATACCTCCTTACTAAAACAGATGCAAAACCTCCAGTAATAAGATGGATTTTATTGTTGCAGGAATTCGATTTAGAAATTCAAGATAAGAAAGGAGTAAAAAATCTTGCAACAGATTATCTATCCAGATTAGAAAACCCATGTCTCAATGAACTGAATGAACAGGAGATAAATGACTCATTCCCTGAAGAACAACTTTTTACTATCTCTGACTCTGAGGTACCTTGGTTTGCAGACATTGCGAATTATTTAGCCGCTAACATTATACCAAAAGGGTTAACACATCAGCAAAAGAAGTGATTCTTCACTGATGTGAAAAACTATTTTTGGGAAGAACCTTTTCTTTTTCGTATATGTACAGATCAAGTAATTCGAAGATGCATTACAAAGACAGAAGCAATTAAAATTTTGGAGCATTGCCACTCAGGACCGACTGGGGGACATTATAGTGGAACCAGGATCGCACATAAAACACTTGAATCAAGTTCTTACTGGCCTACACTACTCAAAGACGCCAATAGGTATGTTGCTACTTGTTATAAATGCCAACGAACAGGTAATATCTCTAAACATGACGAAATGCCCCAAACATATATGCTATCATGTGAAATATTTGATGTATGGGGTATTGATTTCATGGGTCCATTCCCTAGTTCATTCAAGAATAAATACATATTAGTAGTCGTTGATTATATGTCTAAATGGGTGGAAGCCCAAGCCTTTCCTACTAATGATGCTAGAGTAGTGGTAAAATTCCTTAAGAAACTTTTCTCTCAATTTGGCACACCTAGAGTAATCATCAGTGATAGAGGCACTCATTTCTATAATACTCAATTTGATAAAACCCTTAAGAAATATGGAGTTTACCACAGAACAGCTACCCCTTACCATCCTCAAACCAGTGGACAAGTCGAAGTCGCTATCCGAAAACGTAAATGCATTCTCGAAAAAATTGTAGAGTCAAATAGGAAATATTGGACAAAGAAAATAGATGATGCTTTATGAGCCTATAGAACCGCTTTTAAGACACCCATAGGAACATCCCCTTATAGACTTGTTTATGGGAAGAGTTGTCATTTACCATTTAAATTGGAATATAAATCATTCTGGGCTATAAAATTTCTAAACTTTGACCCCAAACTCGCAGGTGAAAGGAGATTGATGCAGCTAAACGAGTTAGATGAATGGCGAGCTAATGCCTATGAGAATTCACGAATATACAAGGAAGCTACCAAGCGCAGCCATGATGCTCGTTTAAAGCAAAAAAATAATTTGAATTTGGAGATCTTGTCTTGTTATACAACTCAAGGCTCAAATTGTTCCCTGGGACGCTTAAATCACGATGATCAGGTCCATTCGTCATCCAAACCGTTTTTCCATATGACACAGCAGAGGTAAGTCACCCAACTCAAGGCACTTTCAAGGTAAATGGACATCGACTTAAACTTTATAACAGTGAGGATTTCAAAGACAAAGGAGAGAACCTACGGCTCCGCGAACCTAAATAAACATACGTACCAGGTAATCGAGCTTAGACTCTAAATAAGTGCTTCTCGGGAGGCAACCCGAGCACTAACCCCACTAAATAGCTTATTTTTTTCCTTTTTTGTTTTATAATCTGACTACAGGTATTTTAGGTACACACTGCCTAACATACGAGTGTGCTTTTGGCCGTAGGCTCCCCATGGGCAGGAGACATGGGCGTGGCAATGGTTGTGCTAAAACAGGACAAACATTTTTCCCAAGACAGGATGAGACACGGCCTACTATAAATCACCATGGTCGTGCGAGGCAGCCGTGAGAGACATACGGGCAGTACCATGGGCGTGTTTGAGGCCGTGTGAGAACTTGCCCAAAATTCGAAATGATAAACGGAGTCAAATAGAACACTAGTGTAGGCCACAGTCGTGCTTAAGAGCCACGTACAATATTGACTAATTGACACGAACGTGTTGGACTGGACACGGGCATGGGAGAAACTAAGGTAGCATCACATGGCCGTACGATGTAGCCGTGTGGGTCACACGGCATAGACACATGGGCGTGTCCAAAGGCCGTGTGCAATACTGACTTGAAACATCAAACCATAAGTATAAGCCATGAACACGGGCGTGGTGAACCTAACACGGGTGTGGGAGAAGCGAACGATCATGCACACGGCAGTACGACATAGCCGTGCGCCCCACACGGCCTGGGGACACAGGCGTGTTGAAGCAACATGTGTGAACCTAACTATGATTTCACAAAAAACACGGGCTAGGAACACACCACACAGGCGTGTGCCATGGCTGTGTGGCCCAAAATGGGGATTACACGACTGTGGCCCTTATTTAACCCTAATCCTTAACCCTAATTTCCCCCTTCTCTATTTAAACCCCCTTTTACTATTCATCTTCTTCCTCTCTTCCCCTTCTTCCCCCACCCTCCAACCACCAAAGCGCCACCAGCAGTCACCTCCCCCTCTCCTTTCCCCTTCTCCCTCAACCCTATCATCTACCATCATGCACCACTCCGACGGTCACGCCTACCCCTGCTCACCACCGTCGGTTACATCTCTTCCACTCATCCTTCCTTCATTTTTTATTTATTTATTTTTATCATAGTTATTATTAATACTACTTATTTCTTATGTTTATTTTTTTGATTACTTTACTTGCTTCACATCTAACTATTTGTTGAATCTAAAACTGCTGGTTATTGACTTGGTTTACGGAAATTCTTCTTTTGGTGATACTCTGCATATATAATGGCCTAAATTCAAGGTTATCGGAATAGTGGTTTCGTGACCACAAATCTGATTTAAAGAGAAATTTATTTTAATATTTTTGTATGAATATTTATATGATAGGAAAATCGTATTAAAATATCGATAGAAAAATCTTACCGATTTAGTGGTTAGTTAGAAAAAGAAATTATTGAAGAAATTGGGTAAAAACAAAGTATCAAGATCTCAATCTCATAAAACCAAGTCGAAAATATTTTTATAAATATTTATGAAATGTTAGTGATGTGGTATTAAAATTTCCTAACGAAAATTTCGTTAGGAAATTTTAATGTTTGGGTAGTCAATTAAATGAAAAGGACTAAATTGTAAAAGGTGTAAAAGTTACCAGAATGATTAAATAGCTTAAGTGTCTAATGAGAAAGGATTTAAAAGACAATTAGACCCAAAATTTATTTGGGCTGGACGGCAAGGGCATGAAATCAGCAGGAAACTTGATGATTTAAGGGCAAAATTGGAATGTTGCATAATTAACTAAATAAAGACAGGACTAAATAGGAAATTTCTAGATTTCTCTTCATTTTTCTTCATTCTCATAAGTCAAAATGCCATAGGAGGGTTCTTTAAGCTGGTATTCTATAATTTTTGCACCAAGTGAGTTAATCCTTGCCTTTTTCTTATAATTTTTGTGTTTTTAAGACTTTTACAACTAGGTCCTACTATTAAATTCATTAGTTTTTGATTTCATGGATGAAATTGAAAGTCACCATGGTTGATTTCAGTAAGTTTATGATGAAATAGAATGAAATTGAAGCTTTAATTTTTTTATAAGATGATTTTATTAGGTAATTTCAATAGAAATTGATTTTTAGGACTTAATTTTGAAAATGTTTGGATTTAAAGTCTATTACTGAAATTCTGATTTCTAAAGGTTATAAAGTAGTTTAAAGTGATAGAATAAAGTGTTAATTGAGAAAAATCAGCTCAATTGAGAGGCTAATTGAGTAGGGACGAAATTATTATTTATTAAAAGCTTAGGGGAAAAATGGTAATAAACAGCTTGCACAAAAACAGTTTTGGACAGCAGCAGTAGACTAACTTTGAAAAATGACCATAAATTGTAGAAATAAAATTAGAAAATGAAAAAAAATATGGAATTAAATCCTATTGAGTCTAGTTTCTCATAGAAGAAATGATGTAAGAAATGCATTTGTAAATCTTGAGATATAATGAATTTTGTGAGACAAGGTCAGAATGAATTCGGGTTCCCCTGTTTTGAATTTGAAAAATCATAAAAAATTTAAAACATATAAATAAGGGATTAAATTTATATTTCTAGAATTCTGAATAAGTCTAGTTTTAAGAAAAACAAACGATAACATCATTCGAATCCTTTATGAAGAGATAATTAATTTTTAGTGAAGAAGGGTCAGAACTATCAGACAACAGATAGGGGTGACTTTAAAGAATAAAATGTATTTATTGGATAAATCAAAAATCTTGAAAATTTTATGATAAAAAAATATGAGTCTAGTTTCAGGTAAAATTAGCGTATCCTAATTTGGAGTTCTGTAGCTCAAGATAAAAATAATTTAGTGACTATGACTGAAGTAGACAGCTTTGAATAAACTATAAATAATAGTTGAATTATAGAGACTGTTGCATATGAACATGAAATGTATTAAATCAATAATTAAATTTATTTATTTAGATCCAGAAAATTCAAAAACGAAGCTAGATCGAGGAAAAGAAAAGTTTGAGATCAGTAGATTTGTGTATACGAACAAGTATCGAGATAAGTTCGTGTAACTTGAATTATATTCTAAATGTTTGAAATGTATGTTATTGATGTGAATATGATTTGAATGTTTATTGTATGATAATTGATGAAATATTGATAATATTTGATAAAAAAGTAAAATAAATCCCTGTTAGATGGAATGGATTTCGATGGATCATTGAAAAGGAATTGATGGTAAAAAGGATCTAGCCCGGACGGGTGATCCTGATATAAGCCCTCCCGAAGAATATGAGTGAAGTGGATTTTGTGATATCCCGAATTATGGCCTAAAGGGAATAGTGATTTCAAAATCACAATTCTGAAGTAGAAAAATTTATTTCGCTTAATTTTTTATAATTTATTGAGTGATTAGATGCATGTGTTAGAATATCGATAGAAAATTTCATGAATTGCATGTCTAATTTGCTATTAGGACTTAATTGCAAAAGTTGATAAATATGAGTTTTAGATGTTAAAGGATTTAATTGAAGAGCAAAATTGAAGTAGAGGTCCTTAAATGGAAATTATACCAGTAGGTTTTCATGGACAAAAGTGGACATACAAAGGTAGAAATAACCAAAGTTTTTAATGAAGGGTATTTTAGTCATTTGGTAATTAAAAGATTAAAAAAAGGAAAAAGATGGAAAAATATGTTCATCTTCTTCATTAGGACGAAATTTCAAGGGTTCTCCATAGCTAGGGTTTGTTTCAAGCTTCCAATCTCCATAATCAAGAGAAACGAGATTCAAGTCGCGATCGAGGGAAAAACAAAGTTTACGAGGAATAGGCTCGATTGCTAATATTTTGTATCGAGGTAAGTTCATGTGTAAATAAGGTAACATAAATTTTATTTTAAGTGATTTAATGTTATTTATATGACATGATACTTATTATCATGAAATATGATGTTTTGTAAATTATTATTTGGTGATATGCAAATTATGTGAACAACTTGATAAGTATGAGATGTTAGCAAGTAACGATTTCTATATTTCGAAGAAGGCGATCGAAATGTGTAATTGAAAAGAATCCAGTTTGAACCTTGGGAATAGATTAGGGTACAAGTGACATGTCATTAGGATGGTTGAGTTCCGAACTCGTTGAGTTGAGTCTGAGTTCGGGAGATGTAACTAGGCATCCGAGCTCGTTGAGTTGAGTCCGAGTTCACTTATGGATACTAACGCCTGAGCTCGTTGAGTTTAGTCCGAGTTCGTTTATGGGAGGGTTACATGGTAGCTTGGCTATATAGATTTCAGAAGCTATTGAGCTTGTTTAGCTATGAGTATAGCACTTATGTGCACATTATCCGTGTATCCGAAATCATATTCCGATGTGTTCAACGGGAGATCTCTAATTGAATAAGAAGAATGCCTATTACGAAGGTGACATGTTGGTAAGCGTGATGAATAAGAAAATTTGGCAGGTATGTGTTTAAACCCTCGGATTGATAACTTAGTATGATGAAATTGTAGTAAGATATTAAATGCAAATGTAACACGAATGTCTTGGTGTTGTTTATGCAAATAATGTTTATGTTGAATGGCATGATTATGTTACTTGTTATTTGCATGTGAACTTACTAAGCATTTATGCTTACGCCCTCCTTTTCCTTAATTGTAGTTTTGACAAGCCAGCTTGAGAAAGAGGGATAGGTCGAAGGCTCGTTCACACTATCCGAAGACCTAAATTGGTAAAATGGCTTGTATATTTTGAGTGTGGCATGTATAGCAATATACTCACTTTGTATAAATGATCATATGATATGGTTATGTTTTGGTAAGAAAAGGGTTTATAAATGATTAGCCATTGGAATGGCCAATCTAAACCATATTTGATGTGATGTATGTTTAAAATGCTATTTAGTCCATGAAAATCTATAGAAAAGTAAAATTTGCTATAAAACAAAATATTGCCGCAGCAATGACGTGAATTTGAAAAACCACTAAAAATGGTAGAAACAGAATTAAATGATGAATAAGTTATCGAATTGAAGACCTGATGAGTCTATTTTCATATGGATGAAATGAAATAGGTAAATGAGCTATATTTTATGAGATATTTAAGTTTTTGTGGAATAGGGTCAGAGTGATCTCTGAATCCCATATTCTAAATTTAAAAATCTGCCATAAATTGTACAAAAATAATTAAGAGTTGTGCCTTACATTTATGAAATTCTTATTGAGTCTAGTTTTATTAAAAACAAATGGCATAATCATTGAAACTCTGCACAGGGATATATCTGATTCGTAATACACAGAGGTCAGAGTAGTCAAACCCTGAAATAGGGGAGACTTTAACTAATAAATTGTACTAATTTGCTCGACAAAAAATTCTAAAAAACTTTAGTAGATAGATATATCAGTCTAGTTTCAATAAAAATTTACGGATATTAATTTTGAGTTTCAGAACTCGTGATATGAATTTTTAAGCGACTGTTATGCAGTTGGCCAGCTTGTCTGGAAATTTTAAAAATAAATTGTTTGAGCTGTTTAATTAATGAATTAAGTTTAGTAACACCTCAAGCTCGACACTGGCGACAGTCTCGGGCATGAGGGCATTACATTTAGTGGTATCAGAGCAGGTTTAGTCAGTTCTTGGACTAACGTGTTGTATGTACGGATTTTGCTATACATGCCATATATATATTGTGATAGTGTGACGACTTCTGACCTTTTAAATGATTTTTTTATAGTAAATGGATCTCGATCCAGCTGTGGCTGATGATGTAGAGAGTAATGCACCAGCTCCGGCTGAAGGGGCAGTGACGACTGAAAATCCACCTGCTACTGTTTGTCAAGGAGGAGGAGAAGGGGCTCGGGAAACCTTTCTCCAGATGATGAATGCCTAGTACACTGAGTTCGTTCGTACGAACCCGAATGCACAACCTCCTCCACCTTCCCCGATTCCTCAACATGTACCCCCGATGCCTCAAGGTGTAGATCTGATGAAATTCCACAGAACTCCAGTTGACAGAATCCGTATGCAAGGGGCCAAAGAATTCAGGGCAAATGTTGATGATGATGCCGAGAAAGCAGAGTTTTGGCTTGAGAACTCTATTCGGGTATTTGATGTATTGTCTTGTACACCTGAGGAATGCTTGAAATTTGCTATATCATTGTTGAGGGATTCAGCCCATTATTGGTGGAAGACATTGATTTCAGTAGTACCGAAAGAGAGTAACTTGGGAGTTCTTTCAAGAAGAATTTTGGAAGAAATACATCCGTGAAAGATTTGTTGATCAGAAGCGTAAAGAGTTTCTTGAATTAAAGTAGGGCAACATGACAGTTATTGAATACGAGAGGGAGTTCGTCAGGTTGAGTAAGTATGCTAGAGAATATGTTCCTACAGAGGCTAAAATGTGCAGACGATTTGAAGACGGACTCAATGAACACATCAAAGTATTTGTTGGTATTCTGGAATTAAAAGAAATAGTAGTACTTGTTGATCGGGCTTGCAAGGCTGAAGAACTACTTACAGAGAAGGAAAAAGTAGAGACTGAGACCAGAAATTGGAAGAAAAGATCGACGAGCAGTTCATTCTCACAGCAATCTAGAAAATCTAGAAATATGAATCCTCGTCCTCAGGTTTCAGTAAGACAATCATATGGATATTCTAAGAAGAAAAATGTGGGTCTTAAATCTCAGACTACTTCCGTGGCTAGTGTGGGAAATTCAAGATTTGTTAAGCCCGAGTGCCAGCGGTGTGGCAGAAATCATTTTGGCCCATGTAGAGCGAATGAATGTTTTCATTGTGGCTCTCCGGATCATTTTATTAGAGACTGCCCAGAGAGAGTTGAGAAGGAAAAATTTTAGAGTGTAAAAGCTAGTGGTGCAGACTCGAGGGGAAGATATTTGAGAAAAGCTAGAAATGAAGCAAGTAGCAAGAATGTAGTCAGAGATTCAGTAGCTAAACCTGAATCAAGGGCTCTAGCTAGAACTTATACCATAATGGCACGTGAAGATGCTTCATGACCCGACATGATTACTGGTATATTTTCTCTTTATGATGTTAATGTTATTGCTTTGATTGATCCTGGTTCTACTCATTAATATGTGTGCATGAAATTGGTGTCTAGTATGAATATACCTATTGAGTACACAAAATTTATGATCAGAGTGTCGAATCCATTAGGCAAATGTGTGATAGTTGATAAAGTATGCAAGAAATGCCCTTTAGTGATTCGGGTTCATTACTTTCCAGCCGACTTTATGTTGTTGCCATTTGATGAATTTGATGTTATTTTGGGTATGGATTGGTTGACATTGCATGATGCTATAGTAAATTGAAAAGAAAAGGTTATAGAATTAAAGTGTGAAAGTGGTAAAATTCTGCGGGTTGAATCAGGCAAATTAGAGGCATTATCTAGTGTGATTTCTTCAATGTCGGCTCAGAGATATTTGAGGGAGGGTTATGAAGCTTATTTGGCATATATACTTAATACAAAAGAAATAGAAAAGAAAGTTGAATCAGTGCCGATTGTGTGTGAATTCGAGGATGTATTTCCAGAAGAGTTGCCGGGTTTGCCTCCAGTCAGAGAAGTAGAATTTGGTATTGAGTTGATACCAGGAATAGCTCCGATCTCGATTGCTCCGTATAGAATGGCACCAGTAGAGTTGAAAGAATTAAAGTCACAATTGTAAGAGGTGACTGACAAAGGCTTTGTGAGACCGAGTTTTTCACCTTGGGGTGCTCCCGTGTTATTTATGAGAAAGAAGGATGGTTCTATGAGATTGTGTGTTGACTATTGGAAATTAAACAAGGTGACAATCAAGAACAATTATCCGTTACCGAGGATTGATGATTTGTTTGATCAGCTAAAAGGAGCAACATGGTTTTTAATGATTGACTTGAGATCTGGATACTACCAGCTGCGAGTAAAAGAGACAGATGTACCTAAAACTGCTTTTAGAACTAAGTACGACCATTATGAATTTTTAGTCATGCCATTCGGGTTAACAAATGCTCCTGCTGTGTTTATGGATTTGATGAATCGCATATTTCGGCCATGCTTGGACAAATTTGTTGTGGTATTTATAGATGACATCTTAATTTATTCGAAAGATGAGACCGCCCATGCCGAACACTTGAAGATAGTTTTGCAAACTTTGAGAAATAAGCCGTTATATGCCAAGTTTAGTAAAAGTGAATTTTGGCTTTGGGAAGTTGGATTTTTGGGTCATATTGTATCAGATGATGGTTCGATTTTAGCAGAGTTAAGAGCAAGACCGATGTTTTTACAAGAGATTTGTGAAGCTCAGAAAAGCGATGAAGATTTGCTAGCCAAAAGAAAACAATGTGAGGTTGATACGAGGTCAGATTTCAGAATCGGTTCTGATGGTTGCTTGATGTTTAAAGATGGAATTTGTGTACCGAACAATGATAAGTTGATTCGGAAGATCTTGCACGAAGCACACAGTGGTTGCTTGTCAATGCATCCGGGCAGTAAAAAAATGTATAATGATTTGAAAAAAAATGTATTGGTGGAACAGAATGAAAAGAGATATTTTCGAGTTTGTATCGCGATGCTTGATTTGTCAGCAAGTAAAAGGTGAACATCAGGTGCCTTCAGGTCTACTTCAGGCTATAACGATTCTCGAGTGGAAGTAGGGTCGAGTTACCATGGACTTTGTGTTAGGGTAGCCGTTAACTCCGAGGAAAAAAGATGCCATCTGGGTAATAGTTGATAGATTGACTAAATCAGCTCATTTTATTCCGTACGTACTGATTATTCTATTGATAAGTTGGCTGAATTATATATCAGTGAGATTGTTATACTTCATAGAGTACCTTTGTCAATCATTTCGGATAGAGATATGAGGTTTACCTCACGGTTTTGACAAAAGTTGCAAGAGGCATTAGGTACGAAGTTAAATTTCAGTACTACCTTCCATCCGCAGACTAATGGACAATCAGAAAGAGTAATTCAAATTCTTGAAGATATGCTCCGATGTTGTGTATTTGGAATTCCAAGGTAGTTGGGAAAGATACTTACAGTTGGTAGAATTTGCTTAAAATAATAGTCATCAGACGAGTTTGAAGATGGCACCTTCTGAAGTATTGTATGGTCGTAAATGTCGGATGCCATTGTATTGGACTGAACTCAAGGAAAATCAGATTTATGGAGTTGATCTAATAAAAGAAACTGAAGAAAAAGTGAAAGTGATTCGAGATTGTTTGAAAGCTGCTTCGAATAGATAGAAATCTTATGCGAATTGGAAATGAAAGGAAATCGAGTTTCAAGTTGGTGATAAGGTTTTTTTAAAAGTGTCTCCAACGAAGAAAGTTCTTAGATTTGGTCGGAAAGGAAAATTAAGTCCACGTTTTATCGGATTGTATGAAATAATTGAAAAAGTTGGACCAGTAGCTTATTGGTTAGCATTGCCATCTGAATTACAGAAGATGCATGATGTGTTCCACGTATCTATGCTACATCGGTATCGTTCGGATCCTTCACATATAATTTCTCTGACAGAAATTGAGCTACGACCGGATATGACTGATGAAAAACCGATTAAGATTTTAGCTTGAGAGGTCAAGCAACTCAGAAATAAAAGTGTCGCTCTCGTAAAATTATTGTGGCAAAAACACGGGGTAGAAGAGACTACATGGGAACCTGAGGAAACTATGAGAAATCAATACCCACACCTGTTTACCGGTAAGATTTTCGAGGACGAAAATCCTTAAAGGGGGGAGAGTTGTAATATCCCGAATTGTTGCCTAAACGGAATAGTGGTTTCGAAACCACAATTCTGAAGTAGAAAAATTTATTCCGATTAATTTTTTATAATTTATTGAGTGATTAAATGCATGTGTTAGAATATCGATAGAAAATTTCATGAATTGCATGTCTAATTTGCCTATTAGGACTTAATTACAAAAGTTGATAAATATGAGTTTTAGATGTTAAAGGATTTAATTGAATAGCATAATTGAAGTAGAGGTCCTTAAATGGTAATTATACCATTAGGTTTTCATGGACAAAAGTGGAAACATATAGGTAGAAATAACCAAAGTTTTTAATGAAGGGTATTTTAGTCATTTGGTAATTAAATGATTAAAAAAAGGAAAAAGATGGCAAAATATGTCCATCTTCTTCATTAGGACGAAATTTCAAGGGTTCTCCATAGCTAGGGTTTGTTTCAAGCTTCCAAGCTCCATAATCAAGAGAAACGAGATTCAAGTCGCGATCGAGGGAAAAACAAAGTTTACGAGGAATAGGCTTGATTGCTAATATTTTGTATCGAGGGAAGTTCATGTGTAAATAAGGTAACATAATTTTTATTTTAAGTGATTTAATGTTATTTATATGACATGATACTTATTATCATGAAATATGATGTTTTGTAAATTATTATTTCGTGATATGCAAATTATGTGAACAACTTGATAAGTATGAGATGTTAGCTAGTATCGATTTCTATATTCTGAAGAACGCGATCGAAATGTGTAATTGAAAAGAATCACGTTTGAACCTTGGGAATAGATTAGGGTACAAGTGACATGTCACTAGGATGGTTGATTTCCGAACTCGTTGAGTTGAGCCCGAGTTCGTGAGATGTAACTAGGCATCCGAGCTCGTTGGGTTGAGTCTGAGTACACTTATGGATGCGAACACCCGAGCTCGTTGAGTTGAGTCTGAGTTCGTTTATGGGTGTGTTACATGGTAGCTTGGCTACATAGATTTCAAAAGCTATTGAGCTTGTTTAGCTATGAGTATAGCACTTATGTGCACATTATCCGTGTATCCAAAATCATATTCCGATGTGTTCAACGGGAGATCTCTAATAGAATAAGAAGAATGCCTAATACGAAGGTGACATGTTGGTAAGTGTGATGAATAAGAAAATTTGATAGGTATGTGTTTAAATCCTCGGGTTGAGAACTTAATATGATGAAATTGTAGTAAGATATTAAATGCAAATGTAACATGAATGTCTTGGTGTTGTTTATGCAAATAATGTTTATGTTGAATGGCAAGATTATGTTGCTTGTTATTTGCATGTGAACTTACTAACCATTTATGCTTACGCCCTCATTTTCCTTCATTGTAGTTTTGACAAGCCGGCTTGAGAATCGGGATAGGTTGAAGGCTCGTTCACACTATCCGAAGACCTAAATTTGTAAAATGACTTGTATATTTTGAGTTTGGCATGCATAGCAATATACTCACTTTGTATAAATGATCATATGATATGGTTATGTTTTGGTAAGAAAAGGGTATTTAAATGATTAGCCATTGGAATGGCCAATCTAAACCATAATTGATGTGATGTATGTTTAAAATGCTATTTAGTCCATGAAAATCTATAGTAAAGTAAAATTTGCTATAAAACAGAATATTGCTGCAGCAATGACGTGAATTTGAAAAAGCACTAAAAATAGTAGAAACGGAATTAAATGGTGAATAAGTTATGGAATCGAAGACTTGATGAGTCTATTTTCATATGGATGAAACGAAATAGGTAAATGAGTTATATTTTATGAGATATTTAAGTTTTGGTGGAATAGGGTCAGAGTGATCTCTGAATCCCCAGTTTTGAATTTAAAAATCTACCATAAATTGTAAAAAAATAATTAAGAGTTATACCTTACATATATGAAATCCTTATTGAGTCTAGTTTTATGAGGAACAAACGGTATAATCATTGAGACTCTGCATAGGGATATATCTGATTCGTAATACACAGGGGTCAGAGTAGTCAAACCCTGAAATAGGGGAGACTTTAACTAATAAACTGTACTAATTTGCCCAACAAAAAATTCAAAAACAATTTAGTAGATAGATATGTGAGTCTAGTTTCAAGAAAAATTTACGGATATTAATTTCGAGTTTCAGAACTCGAGATATGAATTTTTAAGCGACTGTTATGCAGTTGGCCAGCTTGTCTGGAAATTTTAAAAAAATTGTTTGAGCTGTTTAATTGATTAATTAAGTTTAGTAAGACCTCAAGCTCGACTCTGGCGACGGTCTCGAGCATGAGGGCGTTACATTTAGTGGTATCAGAGCAGGTTTAGTTGGTTCTCGGACTAACGTGTTGTATGTACGGATTTTGCTATACATTCCATATATATATATTGTGATAGTGTGACAACTTCTGACCTTTTAAATGATTTTTTTATAGTAAATGGATCTCGATCCAGCTGTGGCTGATGATGTAGAGAGTAATGCACCAGCTCCGACTGAAGGGGTGGTGCCGACTAAAAATCCACCTGCTACTGTTTGTCAAGGAGGAGGAGAAGGGGCTCGGGAAACCGTTCTCCATATGATGAATACCTAGTACACTGAGTTCGTTCGTACGAACCCGAATGCACAACCTCCTCCACCTTCCCTGATTCCTCAACCTGTATCCTCGATTCCTCAAGGTGTAGATCTGATGAAATTTCACAGAACTCCAATTTACAGAATCTGTAAGCAAGGGGCCAAAGAATTCAGGGCAAATGTTAATGATGATGCCGAGAAAGCAGAGTTTTGGCTTGAGAACTCTATTCGGGTATTTGATGAATTGTCTTGTACACCTGAGGACTGCTTGAAATTTGCTATATCATTGTTGAGGGATTCAGCCTATTATTGTTGGAAGACGTTGATTTCATGAGTACCGAAAGAGAGTAACTTGGGAGTTCTTTCAAGAAGAATTTTGGAAGAAATACATTAGTGAAAGATTTGTTGATCAGAAGCGTAAAGAGTTTCTTGAATTGAAACAGGGCAACATTACAGTTTCTGAATACGAAAGGGAGTTCGTCAGGTTGAGTAAGTATGCTAGAGAATATGTTCCTACAGAGGCTAAAATGTGCAGACGATTTGAAGACGGACTCAATGAATACATCAAAGTATTTGTTGGGATTCTTGAATTAAAAGAAATGGTAGTACTTGTTGATCGGGCTTGCAAGGCTGAAGAACTACTTAAAGAGAAGAAAAAAGTAGAGATTGAGACAAGAAATTGGAAGAAAAGATCGACGAGCAGTTCATTCTCACAGCAATCTAGAAAATCTAGAAATATGAATCCTCGTTCTCAGGTTTCGGCAGGACAATCATATGGAAATTCTAAGAAGCAAAAGGTGGGTTTTAAATCTTAGACTACTTCCGTGGCTAGTGTGGGAAATTCGAGATTTGTTAAGCCCGAGTGCCAGCGGTGTGGCAGAAATCATTTTGGCCCATGTAGAGCGAATGAATATTTTCGGTGTGGTTCTCCGGATCATTTTATTAGAGACTGCCTAGAGAGAGTTGAGAAGGAAAAATTTTAGAGTGTAAAAGCTAGTGGTGCAGACTCGAGGGGAAGATATTCGAGAAAAGCTGGAAATGAAGCAAGTAGCAAGAATGTCGTCAGAGATTCAGTAGCTAAACCTGAAGCAAGGGCTCTAGCTAAAACTTATGCCATAAAGGCACGTGAAGATGCTTCATCACCCGACGTGATTACTGGTATATTTTCTCTTTATGATGTTAATGTTATTGCTTTGATTGTTCCCGGTTCTACTCATTCATATGTGTGCATGAAATTGGTGTCTAGTATGAATATACCTGTTGAGTACATAGAATTTATGATCAGAGTGTCGAATCCATTAGGAAAATGTGTGATAGTTGATAAAGTATGCAAGAAATGCCCTTTAATGATCCGAGGTCATTACTTTCCGGCTGACTTGAAGTTGTTGCCGTTTGATGAATTTGAAGTTATTTTGGGTATGGATTGGTTGACATTGCATGATGCTATAGTAAATTGCAAAGAAAAGGTTATAGAATTAAAGTGTGAAAGTGGTAAAATTCTGCGGGTTGAATCAGGCAAATTAGAGGCATTATCTAGTGTGATTTCTTCAATGTCGGCTCAGAGATATTTGAGGAAGGGTTATGAAGCTTATTTGGCATATGTACTTAATACAAAAGAAATTGAAAAGAAAGTTGAATTAGTGCCGATTGTGTGTGAATTCGCGGATGTATTTCCAGAAGAGTTGCCGGGTTTGCCTCCAGTCAGAGAAGTAGAATTTGGTATTGAGTTGATACCGGGAACAACTCCGATCTCGATTGCTCCTATAGAATGGCACCAGCAGAGTTGAAAGAATTAAAGTCGCAATTGCAAGAGTTGACTGACAAAGGCTTTGTGAGACTGATTTTTTCACCTTGGGGTGCTCCCGTGTTATTTGTGAAAAAGAAGGATGGTTCTATGAGATTGTGTGTTGACTATTGGCAATTAAACACGGTGACAATCAAGAACAAGTATCTGTTACCGAGGATTGATGATTTGTTTGATCAGTTAAAAGGAGCAACATGGTTTTCAAAGATTGACTTGAGATCTGGATACTACCAGCTGCGAGTAAAAGAGTTGAATGTACCTAAAATTGCTTTTAGAACAAGGTACGGTCATTATGAATTTTTAGTCATGCCATTCGGGTTAACAAATGCCCCTGCTGTGTTTATGGATTTGATGAATTGCATATTTCAGCCATGCTTGGACAAATTTGTTGTGGTATTTATAGATGACATCTTAATTTATTTGAAAGATGAGACCGCCCATGCCGAACGCTTGAAGATAGTTTTGCAAACTTTGAGAAATAAGCAGTTATATGCCAAGTTTAGTAAAAGTGAATTTTGGCTTTGGGAAGTTGGATTTTTGGGTCATATTGTATTAGATGATGGTTCGATTTTAGCAGAGTTAAGAGCAAGACCGATGTTTTTACAAGAGATTTGTGAAGCTCAGAAAAGCGATGAAGATTTGCAAGCCAAAAGAAAACAATGTGAGGTTGATACGAGGTCAGATTTTAGAATCAATTCTGATGGTTGCTTGATGTTTAAAGATTGGATTTGTGTACCAAAGAATGATAAGTTGATTCGGAAGATATTGCACGAAGCACACAGTGGTTGTTTGTCAATGCATCCGGGCAGTAAAAAAATGTATAATGATTTGAAAAAAATGTATTGGTGGAAAAGAATGAAAAGAGATATTTCTGAGTTTGTATCGCAATGCTTGATTTTTCAGAAAGTAAAAGCTGAACACCAGGTGCCTTCGGGTCTACTTTAGCCTATCACGATTCTCAAGTGGAAGTGGGATCGAGTTACCATGGACTTTGTGTTAGGGTAGCCGTTAACTCCGAGGAAGAAAGATGCCATCTGGGTAATAGTTGATAGATTGACTAAATCAGCTCATTTTATTTCGGTACGTACTGATTATTCTATTGATAAGTTGACTGAATTATATATCAGTGAGATTGTTAGACTTCACGGAGTACCTTTGTCGATCATTTCGGATAGAGGTCCGAGGTTTACCTCGCGATTTTGGCAAAAGTTGCAAGAGGCATTAGGTACGAAGTTAAATTTCAGTACTGCCTTCCATCCTCAGACTGATGGACAATCAGAAAGAGTAATTCAGATTCTTGAAGACATGCTCAGATGTTGTGTATTGGAATTCCAAGGTAGTTGGGAAAGATACCGTTGGTAGAATTTGCCTAAAATATTAGTTATCAGACGAGTTTGAAGATGGCACCTTATGAAGTATTGTATGGACGTAAAAGTCGGACGCCATTGTATTGGACTAAACTCAAGGAAAATCAGATTTATGGAGTTGATCTAATAAAAGAAACTGAAGAAAAAGTGAAAGTGATTCGAGATTATTTGAAAGCTGCTTCGGATAGACAAAAATCTTATGCAGATTTGAAACGAAAGGAAATCGAGTTTGAAGTTGGTGATAAGGTATTTTTAAAAGTGTCTCCATGGAAGAAAGTTCTTAGATTTGGTCGGAAAGGAAAATTGAGTCCACGTTTTATCGGACCGTATGAAATAATTGAAAAAGTTGGACTAGTTGCTTATAGGTTAGCATTGCCATCTGAATTACAGAAGATGCATGATGTGTTCCACGTATTTATGCTACGTCGATACCGTTCAGATCCTTCACATATAATTTCACCGACAGAAATTAAGCTACGACTGGATATGACTTACGAAGAACCGATTAAGATTTTAGCTCAAGAGGTCAAGCAATTGAGAAATAAAAGTGTCACTCTCGTGAAAGTATTGTGGCAAAAACACGGGGTAGAAGAGACTACATGGGAACCTGAGGAAACTATGAGAAATCAATACCCACACCTATTTATCGGTAAGATTTTCAAGGACGAAAATCCTTAAAGGGGGGAGAGTTGTGATATCCCGAATTATGGCCTAAACGGAATAGTAGTTTCGAAACCACAATTCTGAAGTAGAAAAATTTATTCCGATTATTTTTTTATAATTTATTGAGTGATTAGATGCATGTGTTAGAATATCGATAGAAGATTTCATAAATTGCATGTCTAATTTGCCTATTAGGACTTAATTGCAAAAGTTGATAAATATGAGTTTTAGATGTTAATGGATTTAATTGAAGAGCATAATTGAAGTAAAGGTCCTTAAATGGTAATTATACCATTAGGTTTTCATGGACAAAAGTGGAAACATATAGGTAGAAATAACCAAAGTTTTTAATGAAGGGTATTTTAGTCATTTGGTAATTAAATGATTAAAAAAAGGAAAAAGATGGCAAAATATGTCCATCTTCTTCATTAAGACGAAATTTCAAGGGTTCTCCATAGCTAGGGTTTGTTTCAAGCTTCCAAGCTCCATAATCAAGAGAAACGAGATTCAAGTCGCGATCGAGGGAAAAACAAAGTTTACGAGGAATAGGCTTGATTGCTAATATTTTGTATCGAGGGAAGTTCATGTGTAAATAAGGTAACATAATTTTTATTTTAAGTGATTTAATGTTATTTATATGACATGATACTTATTATCATGAAATATGATGTTTTGTAAATTATTATTTGGTGATATGCAAATTATGTGAACAACTTGATAAGTATGAGTTGCTAGCAAGTATCGATTTCTATATTCCGAAGAAGGCGATCGAAATGTCTAATTGAAAAGAATCACGTTTGAACCTTGGGAATAGATTAGGGTACAAGTGACATGTCACTAGGATGGTTGAGTTCCGAACTCGTTGAGTTGAGTCCGATTTCGTGAGATGTAACTAGGCATCCGAGCTCGTTGAGTTGAGTCCGAGTTCACTTAAGGATGCGAACGCCCGAGCTCGTTCAGTTAAGTCTGAGTTTGTTTATGGGTGGGTTACATGGTAGCTTAGCTACATAGATTTCAAAAGCTATTGAGCTTGTTTAGCTATGAGTATAGCACTTATGTGCACATTATCCGTGTATCCGAAATCATATTCCGATGTGTTCAACGGGAGATCTCTAATAGAATAAGGAGAATGCCTAATACGAAGTTGACATGTTAGTAAGTGTGATGAATAAGAAAATTTGACAGGTATGTGTTTAAACCCTCGGGTTGAAAACTTAGTATGATGAAATTGTAGTAAGATATTAAATGCAAATGTAACATGAATGTCTTGGTGTTGTTTATGCAAATAATGTTTATGTTGAATGGCATGATTATGTTACTTGTTATTTGCATGTGAACTTACTAACCATTTATGCTTACGCCCTCCTTGTCCTTCGTTGTAGTTTTGACAAGCCAGCTTAAGAATCGGGATAGGTCGAAGGCTCGTTCACACTATCCGAAGACCTAAATTTGTAAAATGGCTTGTATATTTTGAGTGTGGCATGTATAGCAGTATACTCACTTTGTATAAATGATCATATGATATGGTTATGTTTTGGTAAGAAAAGGGTTTGTAAATGATTAGCCATTGGAATGGCCAATCTAAATCATAATTGATGTCATGTCTGTTTAAAATGCTATTTAGTCCATGAAAATCTATAGTAAAGTAAAATTTGCTATAAAACAGAATATTGCCGCAACAATGATGTGAATTTGAAAAATCACTAAAAATAGTAGAAAATGGAATTAAATGATGAATAAGTTATGGAATTGAATGTTGATGAGTCTATTTTTATATGGATGAATCAAAATAGGTAAGTAAGTTATATTTTATGAGATATTTAAGTTTTGGTGGAACAGGGTCAGAGTGATCTCTGAATCCCATGTTCTGAATTTACAAATCTACCATAAATTGTAGAAAAATAATGAAGAGTTTTACCTTACATTTATGAAATCCTTATTGAGTCTAGTTTTATGAGAAACAAACAGCATAATCATTGAAACTCTGTACAGGGATATATATGATTCATTATACATAGGGGTCAGAGTAGTCGAACCCTGAAATAGGGGAGACTTTAACTAATAAACTGTACTAATTTGCTTGACAAAAAATTCTAAAAAAAACTAGAAGATATATATATGAGTATATTTTCAAGGAAAATTTACAAATATTAATTTTGAGTTTCGGAACTCGAGATATGAATTTTTAAGCGACTATGATGCAGTTGGCCAGCTTGTCTAGAAATTTTAAAAATAAATTGTTTGAGCCATTTGATTAATGAATTAAGTTTAATAACACCTCAAGCTCGACTCTGGCAACGATCTCGGGCATGAGGGCGTTACAGATTTAGCCCGGATGGGTAATCCGAATTAGGGTCTGAATTTATCCTGGACTGGTAATTCAGATCCAAGCTCATTAGAGTAATTGTCGTTGCAGGGGATTTAGCCTGGACTGGTAATCCCGCTGTAAGAATGAGGTTCTCGGGAGTGTGCTATCTGAAATGGAAATGTGCGTACATGAATATGAATTGATGAACCCGAAAATGTACACTAAAAGTGTACCTCTGAAAATCCATCGAAATTCCAAGAAATTCAATGGGATAAATATGGAAAAATAACAAGGGAATGGAAATTATGGTATCGATGAGCTCATCAATCATGGTATATATATTATTGACACATGGAAATTATTGTACTAACTTGAATGTTGAGTTTGTGCATGTTAGGGTAATAATGCATTGAATGGACAATTGAATGTTTATTGCATTGTATTGAAAATATTAGGTAAGTATAATTCTTGTTACATGAGCTTACTAAGCACAAAGTGCTTACCCTATTTCATTTTTCCCTGTTTTGTAGTGTTAAGAGCTCAGAGGTCTGATTCGGTCGGAGACACATCACGCTATCAACTTCAAGATTTCGGTATATCAAGAAACTTTATTTTGGAAATCAATGGCATGTATAAGCTAATAAAGTAAATGTTAATGTGATATGAATGTAAGGTCAGCCATTGGTATGGCTAAGAAACCTTGGTTTTGGTATGTGATGAGGTTATCTTATGAATATGTGACAGCCCAAAATTGACCCTAGTCGGGAAGTGGTTTCGGGACCGCTAAACCGAGTCACCAAATTGTTTGAATATGATATTTATTGTCTAAAATAAATGTGTGAAAATTTTAAGCTTCTATTTAGTAAGATGCATGTGAATTTAGTCAATAGGACTTATGTGTGACATTTTTGAAATGTGATAGATCAAAACATAAGGACCTATTAGTGCATGTTGAAAAAGGGGGGACTTGCATGTCAATTTTTCCCCCATCTAGTAGTGGCCGGCCATGACATTAGGATGGACAAAGGGTGATGGGCAAAACATGTCATAGACATGTTGTGTTGGTGCATCATGGGAGGAAAAATAAAATAATGAGCATGGTAATTAAATAATGAAAGGGAGGAGTGATGAAAAAAAAATGGTCTCATCCATGCCCCCCCTTTGCCGTGAATGGAAGAAAGAAAACAAAGAAAAAAAAATGTGTGTTCATCCTTGAACATCTTTGACCGAAATTCAAAAGGAAAGGAAGGAGGAAATGTTGAAGAGGTTCGGCCATGCATGTAACTAGGCTAAGGTATGTTTGAGGTTGCTCCATGAGATTCATGTATATTTTAGTAGTTAGCTTGAGTTCTAACTAGCCCATGGTTCAAATCTTTACTATGTCATGGAGATGATATTCGGCTAAGGTGCATTTGTGTTGATATCATTTGCATGCTAAAAGTGAAGCTTTGTAATGGTGCATGTGATGGTGGATTGATGATTCTTGAATATTCTTTTTAGCATTTTTGAGTGAGACATTAAGTTCTTTGTTTAACCATGACCAAAAATTGAAATGGTATGGTGTTGGGATGCATTCGGCCATGGTAGGAAGTAGAAGGGAAAATATGGTTGTTGTTAGATGAAGTAGAGTCTAACGAATGAGCACATATGTGCATTAGTTGCTAGATGGAGAAGAATCGGCTAGCAAGTTGTGTGCTAAGGCCGAATATAATTTTTGTATATTAATGAGTAATGCATGTGTTGAATTGATGGAAAGGTAGAGGATGCTTTACTAGTGTATATATGTGTATGGGCCAAGTTTTGAACTTGAAACAAAATGGTGTTTAGTCAATACAAGTGACCATACTTGTAGAATGTATTGAGTGTTGCAATGGGCCTCAACATAGACATGTATGTTCGGCCACATGAATGAGTACATAAGTTGATGTGTATGTTCGGCCATAGGTAAGCATATTGATGGCTTTATCTTGACTTAGAAAATTCGGCTAAGGGGAATATTAGCTAATATGTTGAATTCGATTCGTGATTTCGTACATATGTGACTCTAATGTCTAATGTATATATGGGCTAAGTACCTTGAGCTTCTCTTTTGATGTTCGAATGAATTGTATTAAATTGCTTGATGTGATTAGAAATGCGTATGACCATTGTGCATTTGAGCTAAAAGGTGGCCATATGACCACTCAAACTCCTTGTCATATTCGGCCACAAGCTAGCATAATGAGACTTTAATAAGTTAAATTTGTTTGAATTAGCTCAAGAGCTTAGAGGACCACAGTTGGATAAGGGAAAGGAAAAAGTTATCGAATAGCCGCTGAAAACGTTCGACCACATCCGAGGTAAGTTCTTGAGTAATAGAGCTTAAATTATGATTTGATTAGATCATGTTTTAAGCAAATCAAAATCATGCTCTTTGTGTGTGGCTATTGAGCCGAAATTGCAAGAGTAATAAGTGTCTTGTGTTTGAGTTTTGCTAATGAAAATGAAATACGAATGTGTCATGATTTATTGTTAAATGTGCATGGTTATTCGAATGATGTCCGGGCTAAGTCCCGAAGGCTTTGTGCTAAGTGACCATATCCGGACTAAGATCCGAAGGCATTTGTGCGAGATACTAATTCCGGGCTAAGCCCGAAGGCATTGGTGCGAGTTACTAAATCCGGGTTAAGTCCCGAAGGCATTTGTGCGAGTTACTATAACCGGGCTATGTCCCGAAGGCATTTGAACGAGTAGCTATATCCGGTTAAATTCCGAAGGTACGTGATTTGGGAATGAATGATCTTGCTGTAAAAATTTCAGTTAATACGCTTGTAACATCCCAACATTGAGGTATGTTTCGTATGTGCTTTGAATTAGTTGAGCCCTTACAAATAAGTATTCGCTCAGTTGATAAATGAGCTACCGGCCTTTGGCTAAGTTGATCTTTGTGTATGAATAAAAGGGTTGGTAAAGTGAAGTAAGTATGATATTGAAAATTTGTGCATATGAAATTATCCGTTTAGCTACATGAATGCTATACTTTGGTTGTGTCTAAATTCTTTGCTCAAAACTTACTAAGCATTTAATGCTTACTCCGTTTCTTTGATTCTCTGTTCTATAGATTTTGGTTCTTCAGCTATTGGACTCGGGATTTTTGGAAGTCGAAGTCTCCCACACTATCAAAGCCCCCTTTTGGTACAATTTTGGTTGAACTTTGAAATGGCATGTATAGGACTACCCTTTTGTTGTCGGTCATGTACCCTTCGGTTTTGTGTAAATTTGGATAGCCATGCGAAAATGGCTTAAATATACTTTGATCATAGCATTATAATCGTTTTGTATGTTGTCCGTCGAGAGGTATGGAAATGTTGGTAACGGTTAGCCATGGGAATGGTTATTCATGATCACTTTTAGAATATGTATGACAAACTCTAGTTGATCCATGGAGGATCATGAAATAGGTAAATTTTACCTTAAAAATAGATGCGGGCAGCAGCAGTGATGTGGATGTGAAAAATCACTAAAAATAGTAGGAATGGAATTAAATAGTGAATAAATTATGTAAACGAACCTTGATGAATCTATTTTCATAGGAAAGTAATGCAACGATAATATGAACAGTATGTTAAGAGATATTCAGGTTTTCGTGAGACAGGCCCAGAACGGTTTCTGGATTCCCTGTTCCAAATTTGAAAATTCATTATATCTTAACCAGAGATAATTAGAAGTCATGCCATATATGCATAGATTCCTTTTTGAGTCTAGTTTCTATAGAAACAAATGGCATCAGTATTGAAGCCCTGTACAGGGAGATATCCAAGTCGTAATGCGAAAAGGTCAGTGTAGTCGATCCCTATAACATGGGATACTTTGACTAATAAACTGTACTAATTGGCCCAACCAAAAATTATAGAAAAAAATTTGTAGATGTATATATGAGTCTAGTTTCAGAGAAAAATCACGAAGCTGATTTTCGGGTTGTGAAACTCAAGATATGATTTTTAAGGTGACAGTGTCGCAGTTAGCCAGCTTGCCTGGAAAATTTAAAATAGATTGTGCAAAGAAGTGATTTAAGTCTGCAAACCCCTCGTGTCCGACTCCGGCGACGGACTCGGGTACGGGGTGTTACAATTTTATTGGTATCAGAGCTACGGTTTAGTCGATTCTAGGACTACCGTAATACGTTTGGGTCTAGCTATACATGTCATTTTGTGATTATTTGATAGTGTGGTGATTTCTGACGATTGAAAATGTGTTTATTTATAGTAATGGATCCCGATCCCGACCGAGCGGTAGCTGATGATCTTGAGAGTGCGGCGCCTGCTCCCGTACAAGGGACAGCTCCGGTGGACTCTCAACCGATTGCTAGTAATCCAAATGACGAAGCTAGACAAGCTTTCTATAGCATAATGAATGATTGGTTCAACCAATACATTCGAACTAATACGGCTGTTCCACAACCTCCATTCCCGACTAATGCCACCCCCGCACCTACAATACCTCCGGAAACTGACCAAATAAGGTCAAATAAGCCCCCAGTTGACAGAATCCGAAAACATGGGGCTACTGAATTTAAAGCTACGGACAGCGATGATGCCGAGCAAGCTGAATTTTGGTTGGACAACACTATCCGGGTACTCGTCGAGCTATCTTGCACACCTGATGAGTGCCTAAAGTGTACTATCTCCTTGCTACGTGATTCTGCCTACTATTGGTGGAATACATTGACTTCTGTTGTGCCTAGAGAGCAAGTAACTTGGGAATTCTTCCAAACCGAGTTTTGAAAGAAGTATATCAGTCAGAGATTCATTGACCAAAAACGGAAGGAATTTCTTGAACTTAAACAAGGTTCCATGTCGGTTACCGACTATGAACGAAAGTTTGTAAGGCTTAGCCGGTACGCACGAGAATGCATTTCCTCAGAAGCCGTAATGTGTAAACGTTTCGAGGATGGATTGAATGATGATATAAAGCTGTATGTTGGCATTCTGGAAATCCGAGAATTTGTGGCACTTGTCGAGCGAGCTTGCAAAGCCGAGGAGCTCAGTATGGAGAAAAGAAAAGCTGAGGCGGGAGCAAGGGGGTTTCGTAAGAGGTCTTCGGGGAAGCCTTTCCCACAGTCATCGAAGAAATTTAGAGATGGCTTAGGCTGGTCTAGAGACACTTCGGGCTTTTCTAGATTAAAGGCCAAACCATTATTGATTCATCAAATTCGTGAAGCTCAGAAAGTCGACGATGAATTGGTTGCAAAACGGGCTGAATGTGTTCCGAATATGGAATCTGAATTTCGAAGTGATGATGACGATTGTTTGAGGTTCAGAAGTCGGTTGTGTGTTCCAAGAAATTCAGAACTCATTTCGATGATTCTGAATGAAGCCCATTGTAGCCGAATGTCAATTCACCCGGGGAGTACGAAAATGTACAACGATTTGAAACGTCGGTTTTGGTGGCATGGTATGAAACGAGATATCTCCGACTTTGTTTCAAGATGTTTAATATGTCAACAAGTGAAAGCGGAACATCAAGTGCCTTCAGGATTACTTCAGCCGATCATGATACCCGAGTGGAAATGGGATCGAGTCACAATGGACTTTGTGTTCGGACTGCCATTGTCAGCAAGTAAGAAGGATGTGATTTGGGTTGTTGTTGATAGACTGACTAAGTCGGCTCACTTTATCCCCGTGCGTACGGATTTTTCATTGGATAAACTAGCTGAATTGTACGTTTCTCAGATTGTGAGATTACACGGGGTACCTATTTCTATCGTGTCGGATAGAGATCCGAGATTCACCTCACGATTTTGGAAGAAATTGCAAGAAGCTTTGGGTACCAAGCTGCATTTTAGCACTGCTTTTCACCCCCAAACCGATGGTCAATCCGAGCGGATAATTCAGATACTTGAGGATATGTTGAGATGTTGCATCCTCGAGTTCAGTAGTTCATGGGAACGGTATTTACCTTTGATTGAATTCGCTTACAACAATAGTTTTCAATCAAGTATTAAGATGGCACCTTACGAGGCTTTGTACGGTCGTAAATGCCGTACACCATTGTTTTGGACCGAGCTCGGTGAAAGTAAAATTTTCGGAGTTGATTTGATTAAAGATGCCGAACAGAAAGTAAAGGTAATCCGTGAAAGTCTGAAGGCAGCCACAGATCGTCAGAAATCGTATGCGGATTTGAAACGAAAAGACATTGAATATCATGTGGGAGATAAAGTGTTTCTTAAAGTTTTGCCTTGGAAAAAGGTACTCAGATTTGGCCGTAAGGGCAAGTTGAGTCCGAGATTCATTGGGCCGTATGAAATCTCCGAACGAGTTGGTCCAGTTGCGTATAGATTGATTTTGCCCCCTGAACTTGAAAAGATTCACGACGTCTTTCATGTTTCGATGCTTCGATGTTATAGATCCGATCCGTCACATGTGATTAATCCCTCAGAAGTTGAAATTCAATCTGACTTGAGTTATGTAGAAGAACCGATTCGTATCCTAGCTCGTGAAGTGAAAGAGTTGCGAAACAAAAGGGTTCCGTTAGTAAAGGTGTTATGGCTTAAACACGGAGTCGAAGAAGCTACTTGGGAAACCGAGAATGCCATGAAAGAACGGTACCCAAACTTATTTACGGGTAAGATTTTCGGGGACGAAAATTTCTTAAGTGGGGGAGAGTTGTGACAGCCCAAAATTGACCCTAGTCGGGAAGTGGTTTCGGGACCGCTAAACCGAGTCACCAAATTGTTTGAATATGATATTTATTGTCTAAAATAAATGTGTGAAAATTTTAAGCTTCTATTTAGTAAGATGCATGTGAATTTAGTCAATAGGACTTATGTGTGACATTTTTGAAATGTGATAGATCAAAACATAAGGACCTATTAGTGCATGTTGAAAAAGGGGGGACTTGCATGTCAATTTTTCCCCCCATCTAGTAGTGGCCGGCCATGACATTAGGATGGACAAAGGGTGATGGGCAAAACATGTCATAGACATGTTGTGTTGGTGCATCATGGGAGGAAAAATAAAATAATGAGCATGGTAATTAAATAATGAAAGGGAGGAGTGATGAAAAAAAAATGGTCTCATCCATGCCCCCCTTTGCCGTGAATGGAAGAAAGAAAACAAAGAAAAAAAAATGTGTGTTCATCCTTGAACATCTTTGACCGAAATTCAAAAGGAAAGAAAGGAGGAAATGTTGAAGAGGTTCGGCCATGCATGTAACTAGGCTAAGGTATGTTTGAGGTTGCTCCATGAGATTCATGTATATTTTAGTAGTTAGCTTGAGTTCTAACTAGCCCATGGTTCAAATCTTTACTATGTCATGGAGATGATATTCGGCTAAGGTGCATTTGTGTTGATATCATTTGCATGCTAAAAGTGAAGCTTTGTAATGGTGCATGTGATGGTGGATTGATGATTCTTGAATCTTCTTTTTAGCATTTTTGAGTGAGACATTAAGTTCTTTGTTTAACCATGACCAAAAATTGAAATGGTATGGTGTTGTGATGCATTCGGCCATGGTAGGAAGTAGAAGGGAAAATATGGTTGCTGTTAGATGAAGTAGAGTCTAACGAATGAGCACATATGTGCATTAGTTGCTAGATGGAGAAGAATCGGCTAGCAAGTTGTGTGCTAAGGCCGAATATAATTTTTGTATATTAATGAGTAATGCATGTGTTGAATTGATGGAAAGGGAGAGGATGCTTTACTAGTGTATATATGTGTATGGGCCAAGTTTTGAACTTGAAACAAAATGGTGTTTAGTCAATACAAGTGACCATACTTGTAGAATGTATTGAGTGTTGCAATGGGCCTCAACATAGACATGTATGTTCGGCCACATGAATGAGTACATAAGTTGATGTGTATGTTCGGCCATAGGTAAGCATATTGATGGCTTTATCTTGACTTAGAAAATTCGGCTAAGGGGAATATTAGCTAATATGTTGAATTCGATTCGTGATTTCGTACATATGTGACTCTAATGTCTAATGTATATATGGGCTAAGTACCTTGAGCTTCTCTTTTGATGTTCGAATGAATTGTATTAAATTGCTTGATGTGATTAGAAATGCGTATGACCATTGTGTATTTGAGCTAAAAGGTGGCCATATGACCACTCAAACTCCTTGTCATATCCGGCCACAAGCTAGCATGATGAGACTTTAATAAGTTAAATTTTTTTGAATTAGCTCAAGAGCTTAGAGGACCACAGTTGGATAAGGGAAAGGAAAAAGTTATCGAATAGCCGCTGAAAACGTTCGACCACATCCGAGGTAAGTTCTTGAGTAATAGAGCTTAAATTATGATTTGATTAGATCATGTTTTAAGCAAATCAAAATCATGCTCTTTGTGTGTGGCTATTGAGCCGAAATTGCAAGAGTAATAAGTGTCTTGTGTTTGAGTTTTGCTAATGAAAATGAAATACGAATGTGTCATGATTTATTGTTAAATGTGCATGGTTATTCGAATGATGTCCGGGCTAAGTCCCGAAGGCTTTGTGCTAAGTGACCATATCCGGACTAAGATCCGAAGGCATTTGTGCGAGATACTAATTCCGGGCTAAGCCCGAAGGCATTGGTGCGAGTTACTAAATCCGGGTTAAGTCCCGAAGGCATTTGTGCGAGTTACTATAACCGGGCTATGTCCCGAAGGCATTTGAACGAGTAGCTATATCCGGTTAAATTCCGAAGGTATGTGATTTGGGAATGAATGATCTTGCTGTAAAAATTTCAGTTAATACGCTTGTAACATCCCAACATTGAGGTATGTTTCGTATGTGCTTTGAATTAGTTAAGCCCTTACAAATAAGTATTCGCTCAGTTGATAAATGAGCTACCGGCCTTTGGCTAAGTTGATCTTTGTGTATGAATAAAAGGGTTGGTAATGTGAAGTAAGTATGATATTGAAAATTTGTGCATATGAAATTATCCGTTTAGCTACATGAATGCTATACTTTGGTTGTGTCTAAATTCTTTGCTCAAAACTTACTAAGCATTTAATGCTTACTCCGTTTCTTTGATTCTCTGTTCTATAGATTTTGGTTCTTCAGCTATTGGACTCAGGATTTTTTGGAAGTCGAAGTCTCCCACACTATCAAAGCCCCTTTTGGTACAATTTTGGTTGAACTTTGAAATGGCATGTATAGGACTACCCTTTTGTTGTCGGTCATGTACCCTTCGGTCTTGTGTAAATTTGGATAGCCATGCGAAAATGGCTTAAATATACTTTGATCATAGCATTATAATCGTTTTGTATGTTGTCCGTCGAGAGGTATGGAAATGTTGGTAACGGTTAGCATGAGAATGGTTATTCATGATCACTTTTAGAATATGTATGACAAACTCTAGTTGATCCATGGAGGATCATGAAATAGGTAAAGTTTACCTTAAAAATAGACGCGGGCAGCAGCAGTGATGTGGATGTGAAAAATCACTAAAAATAGTAGGAATGGAATTAAATAGTGAATAAATTATGTATGATGAATCTATTTTCATAGGAAAGTAATGCAACGATCATATGAACAGTATGTTAAGAGATATTCAGGTTTTCGTGAGACAGGCCCAGAACGGTTTCTGGATTCCCTGTACCGACTTTGGAAATTCATTATAAATTAACCAGAGATAATTAGAAGTCATGCCATATATGCATAGATTCCTTTTTGAGTCTAGTTTCTATAGAAACAAACGGCATTATTATTGAAGCCCTATATAGGGAGATATCCAAGTCGTAATGCGAAAAGGTCAGTGTAGTCGATCCCTGTAATATAGGAGACTTTGACTAATAAAATGTACTAATTGGCCCGACCAAAAATTATAGAAAAAAATTTGTAGATGCATATATGAGTTTAGTTTCAGGGAAAAATCACGAAGCTGATTTTAAAGTTGTGAAACTCAAGATATGATTTTTAAGGTGACAGTGACGCAGTTAGCCAGCTTGCCTGGAAAATTTAAAATGGATTGTGCAAAGAAGTGATTTAAGTCTGCAAACCCCTCGTGTCCGACTCCGGCGACGGACTCGGGTACGGGGTGTTACAGAATATGCATGAATCTACCTTGAAAATATGTTGAATTGGATTGGTTGATGTAGATTGGTCTCGTTTTAAAATTGCAGGGAAGGTTAAATATCTATTAAAGGGGTTATATTGAGTCAAAAAAATATTAATTTGTAAACTCCGATAATGCCTCGTACCTATTCTAGCAACGAATATGGGTAGGGGGTGTTACATTTGTTGGTATTAAAGCTACGGTTTAGTCGGTTCTAAGACCGGTGTAGCAAATACGGGATTAGCTATACGTGCCATTTAAATTATTATTGATAGTGTGATATCTCCTAACCATTTAAAATGTGTTTTTTCTTATAGTAATGTCATCCGACCGAGCTCAATCTGAGGAAGTTGGGAGTCATGCTCCAGCTTCAGTACAAAGAGAAGCAGTAGAAGGCCCGAGACAGAGAGTCGAGGGGTGGAGGCAAAAATAGCCTTCTTTCAAATGATGAATGAATTGTTTAGTCAATACTTAAGAACTAACCCTATAGTGCAGCAAGTTCAAGCTCACCCTCCTGCTCCTCCACCGGTTCCTGAGATCCCGCAGGGTACAGGTACTAAATCGTCAAAAAAGGGAAAGCTCAAGTAGATAAAATTCAAAAATATGGGGTCAAAGAATTCCAAGCAGCAGTTAATGATGATTCCGAACAGGCTGAATTCTGGTTAGAAAATACTATTCGAGTTTTGGAGGAATTATCTTGTACACCAGAAGAATGTCTGAAATGTGCCGTCCAGAAGAATGTCTGAAATGTGCCGTCTCACTGCTAAAAGACACAGCTTATCATTGGTGGAATATTAAAGCTTCAGTTGTTCCAAAAGAAGAAATTACATGGGAGTTCTTTCAGAATGAATTTAAAAAGAAATATATCAGCCAGAGGTTCCTTGATCATAAAAGAAAAGAATTTCTTGAGCTGAAACAGGGCAATAGATCGGTTTCCGAGTATGAAAGGGAATTTGTTTGATTGAGTAAATATGCTCGAGAATGGGTACAATCAGAAGCTGAAATGCGCAAACAATTCAAATAAGGGTTGAATGAAGACATTAAGCTACTGATCGGAATTCTTGAAATTCGAGAGTTTGCTACATTGGCAGAGAGAGCTTATAAAGTAGAAGAATTGAGCAAAGGGAAGAAACAGGATGGGAGGGAAGCTCGAATTTTTAGTAAAAGACCGATGGGAAATCTCAATTTTCTACACCAAAGAAATTAAAGGAGTACCAGGATCATTTTACTTTAGCCACTGGGTATTCGGGCAGAGAGCGAGGTTCTCAACGCACTAATCCAAGACTTCTACTCCATCAGTGACCAGTGTTGGCAGTGTTGGTACCCCTAAGCCGAGATGCCAGTACTGTAATAAAGCTCATTTTTGAGAATGTCGGCTGAAAAGTGGAGCTTGTTACCGATGCGTTTCATTTCATCATTTCCTCAAAGATTGTCCAGAAAGGGGTGAAAAGAAGCTGAACAGATATCGAAGCCGAGTAATCCAGTTTCAAGAGGTAGACCACATCGGCCATCTAGTAATGTCAGTGGTAGCCAAGGAGCTACAAAAGATATTGCAGGTAGGCCTAAGGCACGAGCACCTGCTAGGACATATGCCATTCGTGCCAGAGAAGATACCTCAGCACCTGATGTTATTACTAGTACATTTTCTTTACTTGACACTGATATTATTGCATTAATTGATCCCGGTTCTACTCATTCATAGATATATGTATAAAGCTTGCATGTGTTAAAGATTTATCTATTGAATTTGTGGTTAAAGTCTCGAACCCCTGGGTCAATCTGTTTTGGTGGATAAAATTTGTAAAACTAGTCCACTGATGGTAAAAGGTTATTGTTTCTCAGCTAATTTAATGTTACTACCATTTGATGAATTTGACGTGATATTGGGCATGGATTGGCTAACCCAGCATGATGCTGTAGTAAATTGTAGACAAAAATATATTGTGCTAAAATTCAGAATGGTGAGTTGCTCCGGGTTAAATCTGATCAGACAGAGGGGTTATCTGACGTGATTTCAGTAATGGCAACACAGATGTATGCTAAAAAAAAGTATGATACTTACTTGGCTTATGTACTCGACACCAAGGTATATGAGTCAAAGATACAGGTAGTGTCAGGGGTATGCGAATTTTTTGATGTGTTTCCAGAGGAATTACCAGGGTTGCCACCAGAAAGAGAAGTGGAATTTTCTATAGATTTGATTCCGAGAACTACTCCGATTTCCATAGCTCCATACCGGATGGCTCCTACAGAATTAAAGGAGTTAAAGACACAGTTGCAAGAACTTGTTAACAGGGGTTTTGTCCGACTGAGTCATTCACCTTGGGGTGCTTCAGTTCTGTTTGTGAAAAAGAAAAACGGGTCTTTGAGATTGTGTATCGACTACCGACAGCTTAATAAAGTAACCATAAAGAATAAGTACCCATTACCCATTACCCCGGATTGATGATTTATTTGATCAGCTGAAAGGTGCTATAGTGTTTTCAAATATTGATCTTCGATCAGGTTATTATCAGTTATGGGTAAAAGAGTTAGATGTGCCAAAAACAACTTTAAGAACTAGGTACGGGCATTATGAGTTTCTGGTTAGGCCGTTTGGGTTAACTAATGCACCCACAGTATTCATGGATTTGATGAACCGAATATTTAGACCGTACTTAGATAGATTTGTGGTAGTAGTCATTGATGATATTTTGGTTTATTCTTGGGATGAAGAAAAGCATGCAGAACATTTGAGAATTATGTTGCAAATTCTACGAGAGAAGCGATTATATGCTAAATTCAGTAAATGTGAATTTTGGCTTCGAGAAATGGGTTTTCTTGGACACATTGTATCTGTCGAAGGCATCAAGGTAGATCCAAGTAAAATCTCAGCTATTGTCAATTGGAAGCCACTGAAGAATGTATCTGAAGTTAGAAGTTTCTTGGGTTTAGTTGGTTATTATCGGAGATTTGTATAGGGATTCTTTATGATAGCTTCTCCGATGACTCGATTATTGCAGAAAGATGTAAAGTTTGAGTGGACTGATGAATGTCAATAGAGTTTCAACCGATTAAAAGATCTACTAACGAAAGCACCTGTATTAGTGCAGCCTGAACCGGGTAAGGAATTTGTTATTTACAGTGATGCCTCATTAAATGGTTTAGGTTGTGTCTTAATGCAAGAAGGTAAAGTAATAGCCTATGCTTTAAGACAACTTAAACCACATGAAAGAAATTACCCAGTACATGATCTTGAATTAGCTGCTATTGTATTTGCGCTGAAGATATAGCGGCATTACTTGTATGGTGAGAAATGTCATATTTATACTGATCATAAAAGCTTGAAATATTTGATGACACAGACAGCGCAGGTGGCTTGAACTGATAAAGGACTATGATTTGATTATTGATTACCATCCGGGTAAGGCTAATGTTGTAGTTGATGTTTTGAGCTAGAAATCTCTGTTTGCTTTATGAGCTATGAATACTCAGTTATCATTGACTGGTGATGGTTCAATCCTAGCTGAATTGAGAGCTAAACTGACATTTCTATAGCAAATATGTGAAGCTCAGAAGAATGATGAGAAGTTACAGGTTAAACGGCCACAGTGTGAGTCAAGTACTGATTCTAAATTTCAGATTGGTTCTGATGATTGTTTATTATTCAGAGGTAGGGTATGTGTACCTCAAAATTCAGAGCTCATACAGAAGATTCTACGCGAGGCTCACAGCGGTACTATGTCTGAACATCCAGGGAGTAATAAAATGTATAATGATTTGAAGAAGATGTACTGGTCGTCAGGAATGAAACGTGATATCTCTGAGTTTGTATCAAGGTGTTTAATATGTTAGCAAGTTAAAGTTGAACATCAGGTACATTCGGGGTTACTTCAGCCAATTACTATACCAGAATGGAAATGGGAAAGAATCACTATGGATTTTGTATCGGGTTTACCGTTGTCTCCGAGAGAAAAAGATGCTATTTGGGTGATTGTTGACTGATTGACAAAGTCAGCGCACTTTATTCCAGTACGTATGGATTGTTCTTTATATAAACTAGCTGAACTGTACATATCTGAGATTGTCAGGCTACATGGAGTGCCTATCTCCATTATATCAGATAGAGATCCCTGATTTACATCTCGTTTCTGGGACAAATTGCAAGAAGCCTTGGGTACTCAGTTGTATTTTAGCACTGCATTTCATCCACAGACAGATGACCAATCTGAGCATGTAACTCAAGTATTGGAAGATATGCTCCGATGTTGTATGCTAGAGTTTGAAGGTAATTGGGAGAGGTATCTACCTTTGATTGAATTTGCTTACAATAACAGTTATCAGTCTAGTATTAAAATGGCTCCGTATAAAGCTTTGCATGGTAGAAATGTAGAACACTGTTATATTGGACAGAGCTCAGTGAAAGGAAGATACATGGGGTTGATTTGATCCGGGAAACAGAAGAAGAAGTAAAGGTTATTTAGGATAGTCTAAAAGCCGCTTTCGATCGTCAAAAATCATATGCCGACATTAGACGAAAAGAGATTGAATTTCAAGTCGGTGACAAGGTATTCCTGAAAGTGCTTCACTGGAAGAAAGTTCTCCGATTCGGTCGAAAGGGTAAATTGAGTCCAAGATTTATCGGGCCATATGAAATCATAAAATGAATTGGATCGGTTGCTTATCGATTGGCATTACCACCAGAACTTGATAGAATCCATAATGTTTTTCATGTATCTATGTTATGACAATATCGATCAGATCCTTCACATGTTATTTCTCCGAAAGAAATGGAGATTCAACCGGATATGACTTACAGTGAAGAACCGGTCATGATATTGTCACAAGAGACAAAGGAGCTTAGAAATAAAAAGATAAATTTGGTGAAAGTATTATGGCAAAAGCACCGTATTGAGGAAGTGACATGGGAACCGGAGGAGGCAATGAGGAAACAATACCTAAACCTCTTTACTGGTAAGATTTTCGAGGACGAAAATCCTTAAAGGGGGGAGAGTTGTAATGGTCTAAATTCAAGGTTATCAGAATAGTCGTTTCGTAACCACAAATCCGATTTAAAGAGAAATTTATTTTAATATTTTTTCATGAATATTATATGATAGGAAAATCGTATTAAAATATCGATTTGTGTATACAAACAAGTATCGAGGTAAGTTTGTGTAACTTGAATTATATTCTTAAATGCTTGAAATGTATGTTGTTGATGTGAATATGAATTAAATGTTCATTGTATGATAATTGATGAAATATTGATAATATTTGATAAAAAAGTAAAATAAATCCCTGTTAGATGGAATGGATTTCAATGGATCAATGAAAAGGAATTGACAGTAAAAAGGATCTAGCTCGGACTGGTGATCCTGATATAAGCCCTCCGGAAGAATATGTGTGAAGTAGATTTAGCCCGGACGGGTAATCCGAATTAGGGTCTAAATTTAGCCTGAATTGGTAATTCAGATCCAAGCTCATTAAAGTAATTGTCGTTGCAAGGGATTTAGCCTAGACTGGTAATCCCGACAATACTCTATGAGTTTATATTATAGGGGATTTAGCCTGGACTGGTAATCCCGCTGTAAGAATGAGGTTCGTGGGAGTGTGCTCTCTGAAATGGAAATGTGCGCACATGAATATGAATTGACGGACCCGGAAATGGACACTAAAAGTATACCTCTGAAAATCCATCAAAATTTCGAGAAATTCAATGGGATAAATATGGAAAAATAACAAGGGAATGGAAATTATGGTATCAATGAGCTCATCAATCATGGTATATATATTATTGGCACATGGAAATTATTGTAGTAACTTGAATGTTGAGTTTGTGCATGTTAGGGTAATAATGCATTGAATGGATATTTGAATGTTTATTGCATTGTATTGAAAATATTAGGTAAGTATAATTCTTGTTACATGAGTTTACTAAGCCTAAAGTGCTTACCCTATTTCATTTTTCCCTGTTTTGTAGTGTTAAGAGCTCGAAGATCGGATTTCATCGGAGACACATCACACTATCAACTTCAAGATTTCGGTATATCAAGAAACTTTTTTTTAGAAATCAATGGCATGTATAAGCTAATAAAGTAAATGTTAATGTGATATGAATGTAAGGTCAGCCATTGGTATGGCTAACGAACCTTGGTTTTGGTATGTGATGAGGTTATCTTATGAATATGCATGAATCTATCTTGAACATATGTTGAATTGGATTGGTTGATCTAGATTGGTCTCGGTTTAAAATTGCAAGGAAGGTTAAATATCTATAAAGAGGTTATATTGAGTCAAAAAAATATTAATTCATATACTCCGGTAATGCCTCGTACCCTATTCCGGCAACGAATACTAGTAGGGGGTGTTACATCATACTATTCTATTTCTATTTTTCTGAGTATTCTAGTAGTTTAAGTTCATTCTTCCTCTGTTCTTTTGTGGCCTAAATATCTTGTTCATTTTCTTTATATGTTATTGTTGGGTAGTGGCATATTGATTTGTCCAAGTGATTAAACCAAATAAAGTTAATGGACTGGCCTATTGTGTTGATTCGTCAAATTTGATTTATTTATGCCCTTTATTGCAAATACATAATGACAAACCCAAAAGGCAAGAAAGCCACGGTTCCCACTCGAAAAAATGAAAAGGAGCGACATCTTTCTTGGGTCCCACCACCAAGATACGATACCCATTCCTTCAATTCCCACTAGGCCCCAAAAAGAACTATTTCAGATTCTACGTGCCCGACCCCTTGGTGTGGGGCGTTGCATCGATTGGGCTGCACTTGAGAAGGTCCACCTAGCTGATTCAATACGGGCCCTCCTCGCCACAGCTCCGTGGGACCGATTCTTTGATATTGTTGAGCCAACATATTTGGAATTCACCTTGGAACTCGGCTCGAATTTCCAGTTATAGATAGTGATGGCAGAATACGATAACCCTGAAATAGTTCAATTCTTCCTTGGCGGTCTCGTCCAATAGTTAAGTGTCTCCGAGTTTGGAGCTTTCTTGGGACTCTATACTGACGAGTTTATGGAGACCGACCATTTTCCCACCTCCACCACCACATACATTGTTCACCTGCATCATGTTGGGTCGACCTCTACCCTGCTACAGGCATTAATGATCCTAGTCATTCAAAGGCATCAGCTATAGCTCTAGCTCTGCACTATCTACACACCCTTTTAGCACAAACGTTAACGAGAAGGCAAGAGAGCACTGGCATCGTCAACACTCACGACGCATACTTCCTGTGGAGTATGAGCCATGGGCATATTTTTAACCTCGCTTACTTTGTGGCCCTTGCCTTTCGCCACCAGATAGAACAACACTAAAAGGGAGTCATCAGCATCGGCTCATATGTGACTCGTTTAGCATGATATTTTGGGCTCCTGAATACAGTGGCGCAGTCTTCACTGCTCAATCTCATTGGCTAGATGTCCCCACAGGGCATCCAAAGTATGCTCTATATGTGAATGATTGAGCGTCGTTATGGGTTTAACCCTCCTCAGTACTGACTTGCACGAGCTACCGATAAGGATGAAGTCGAGGATATTCTTGATGATATCCCTGCATATTAGGATGACCCACCTTCACAGCCACCACGGAGTCACCGAGCAGTTAGTGCGACTGTTTCATTCTCTGAAGTTTCTGACCACTTTCATCGCTTTGAGCAGTATTGCACTCAGCGATTCAACATCATCGAGGCAACGCTACAACAAATCTGCCAACATTTCCACATATCGCCTCCAGTACCACCACCTCACGATCCAACTGTCGACGAGGACTATTAAGTCCATCTAATTTTTAAATTACTTTTCTTTTTATTTTATTTTTATTTTGGCATTTCTTTTGAACTTTCATTATCATTTGCTTATGAGACTTTTCTTACTATAATTTGAATTTTACTTTATTTAGTTATTTCATTGTTACTAACCATAATAACCACATACATATAAATCCCTTAAATATTATTGATGGCATCGCAGTTTCAAAAGGTTCAGTCGATGGGTACTACTAGGGCATAAACAAACAATCATCCATGACTGCCATGTCCTGCTCGACCACGACCATAGCCACCATGACATCGACCACCACGATAACCTCTTCGCTGGGCACTGTGATTGTGGAACCCAACCTCTACCACCACATTCACCTCTATCTACATGTCACATACACATCACTTTCAATGCTTCTAAACCTGTTTTCGCTCTTTCAAGGATTATATTTAAATTCAGGGTAGTTTCAATTCTCTCACTCTCTTTTGATATTATGCTTATATTGCTATTCTCTATCTCTGTAAATTGAGGACATTTTACATGGGAAGGTTATTTATGTGATTATCAAAAAAAAAATCCCTGAATTTTTATCTTGTTCTCCCTCATATTACTATTAGAATGAATCTTGATTGACTTATGATTTTTTATTGATATGTTTTGAATTAAATCATAGGTAACTGTGCATTGATTGTTTAAATTTTAAGACAATAGAGGATCAAGCATGATAAGTTGACTTTTGAGAATTAAAATTTCTAGGTTGTTTCCCTAAATTGAGGTATGATCTTGAAGTTTCGAATTTACATGATTGACATCAAATACCCACAATTTTCGTGAGATTTTGAGCCTTTTAAAGCATATATCTTTCTTGCTCACTGATTTTTTTGGTTATGAGTGTGTCAACATTGATTTGTTATTCTAGAACTTGCTTCGATTATGCATGTGAAGACCACACCTTTGATTTGATATACGAAAATGATAAAGGCACTTAGGTTCTAACCCATTTACCTCATAAAAAGCCTACCTATATAATTGACCCCTAGTGAAACCCTTTGGGCCTTAACTATTATTCCTTGATTTTCCCCTTAATATTAACCCACAACTTAACCCTTTTTGATTCATTAAGAATTTCTCCTTTTTATTGACTCCCTTTTTATCGAGATTTAATTTGATTAGTTACCTAATTATGTTCGTTCATTCCAATTACTGAATTATTTCTTATTATGTATTTTTCATTATTGTTTGTATTCTTAAAAAAAGCCCTTTATTCATTCAAATTACATATTGTTTTAAAGAGCTTGGATAAGTTATCATATTGAAAGAAAAGCTCCCTTCATTAGTTTTGGTTAGTGTTAATTCTGGCGCTTGTTTGTAATTCAATGACTAGCTTTGTTTTTCTACGTTTGGTAATATATTAAATTAATCTCGATATTAACCCTCTTTTTCAGCCTTTATCCACATCTTTAATCCAAGCCCCATTACAACCCTGTTAAAGACCTTTTGATTTGTGTATCATCTCATTATAGTGGTGGAGATTTAATTTTCAAGCAAGCCTATGGTAATAACTTTTCATGTTTGACTATTGAGTGCTTAATTATTGAACCTTAAACACTTTGAGTGATTTGAGTGAATCATTAATGAGGATGTCAACCTTATCAATTTGGAATTAAAGGTGATTACTTAGATAAAGGGGGATACCTATGATTTTATGATTGAAATGTTCAATTTGGATTGTTCGAAACTTTATTGTTCTTATAGTTAAGCTCTTAACGTATGATTACTTGTGGATTATTTTGAACATTATTAATGAGAATTATAAGTTAAGAAGGATTTATTTTATTTGTAACTTGAGGATTTTGCTTGAGGACAAGCAAATGCTTAAGTGTGGGGATATTTGATAAACCATAATATATACATTTTTTTACCCCATGCTTGGCATATTTATGGATGATTTTCCCTTGGTTTAATTGAATTTTATGCACCTAATCCTTTAATTTCATGTTTTACACCCAGGAAAGCTTAGGATAGCAAAAAGAGCGAGAAACGGGCCAAAAACGGACAAATTAGGCCTAAATCAGTGTTTCACACAACCTAAGCACTTCTACACGGGTTATCCACACGCCCGTGCCCGTGTGTGACACACGGGTAGACCACACTCCCATGTGTCATGGCTGTGTCGACATTAATCCAAGTCAGAATTGCACATGGCCGTGTCCTTGTCGAGCCCAAGTCTAGTTCAACTCGAAAAAGGCTAATTTTGGGCTATTTTGGGCATTCGAAAGTCTATATAAACATCATAGAAGAGGATTAGAGCAGATACGAAACATTGAAGGCAAAAAATACTCAAGGACAGCCATCAGAATCACCTCAGAGACAGGATCTACATCAAGATTGAAAATTTTCATCCAATTTCCTAGAAGTTCTTTGGGTTTCTTTATGTTTTGTTGTTTTCTATACTTTGAGATGTTTTCCATTATTATTATGAACTAAACTCTCTAAATACCTAAGGGAGATGAAACCTAAGACGAATCTTATTACTCTTTGATTTATATGATAAATACTTGTTCTTATTCTTAATTGTGAGTTTTAATTCTTACTTTAATATTCCAAGATATTAATTCAGGTTTTTGATGTGCTTATTTAGTGGAGCAAAAGTCCATGTTTAAGAGTAGATCATTCATAATTAAGCGGAGTTGCATGCAATCCTAGAGATAGCACGACATAAATCTGCTGAATTAGAGTCAAATCTAATAAGAAAATCCATAGATCGAGTCAATGCGACAATAGGGGTTTTAATTAGAATGAGATTTTGATTAATAAACCTAGAGTCAGATGTTTTTAGTCTCGAAAGGGATATTAACATAAATCAGGGATTTCTACAAAATAAGTCAAGTAAATAAATTGTCTAATTCAAAGGTAATAAGTGAAGTCTAGGTGGATTGTTTCTTGGGTATTGTCTTCTCAATCGATTTTTGAAAAGTATTTTTCAACTTTGATCTCTGTCACTACTTTAGTTAATTAGGTAATTAGTCTTAGATAAAACATTCGCTAAATTTTTAATCTAGATAATAAAAAGATAGTAATTACTAGTACTTTTAGTCCTCGTGGATACGATATTTTCGGTCTCACCATAACTATACTACTGTTCGATAGGTGCGCTTGCCTTAAGTTGAATTTTAAGTTAGTTTAGCAACCATCAATCATTCATGCTATATTATTATCAACTAAATTCAAGGTCATAAACTATACTCAATCATAAGGCAAAGTCATATTGAATCACATGTTTCATAACTCCAATTCGCCTTTTTTGTAACATCCCAAAATGGGGCCTAAACAGAACAGTGGAAGTGAAACCATGAATCCGAGATAAAAAAGTTTATTCTGATTGATTTTTATAATTTACCGAGTGATTAGATGTATGTGTTAGGGTATCGATGGAAAATTTTATAGATAGAATGCTTAATTTGCCTACTAGGGCTTAATTGCAAAAGTTGATAAATATGAGTTTTAGATGCTAAAGGATTAAATTGAAGATTATAATTGAAGTAGAGGTCCTTAAATGGTAACTAGACCATTAGGCTTTCATGGACAAAAATGGACATACATAGATAAAAATAACTAAAGTTTTAATGAAGGTTATTTTAGTCATTTGGTAATTAAAAGATTAAAAAAGGGAAAAAGATGGAAAAATGTGCCCATCTTCTTCATTAGGCCGAAATTTCAAGGGTTCTCTATAGCTAGGGTTTTGTCAAGCTTCCAAGCATCATAGTAAGTGATTCCAAGCACCATTTTTTAATGTTCTTTACGTTTTTGAAGTCCTGGTAACTTGATTTAGCTTATTCTAGCAATAATTTAACCTAGGGTTCATATTTGGAAAATACCCATAGGTGAAATGTGTTTATTTTGATGTTTTATGGTAGAATATGAAGCTTGAAATTATGTTAGACGACTTGAGCTAAGCGATTTTAAGCGAAAACAAGTAAAACGACAAAATTGGTAAAAAAACCTAATGGTCATAAGTACATGTTATAGTGGGAATTTGATGTTGCCGTAGGTAAATAAATGATCAGCATCTCATAAAACATAAGAATTAGGGATAAAGTTTCATTTCTGAGCCATGGGGTAAAAGTGTAAATATGCAAAAGTTTAGGGGCAAAATAATAATTTTTCCAAAGTTGGAGTTAAGGACTATTTTGATAAATGTGAATATTAAATAAGTTAAATTTGGTATTATATATTAAGAAGAACAAAATTCGGGGTTAGACCGAGGAAAGAAAAAGGTTGAGGACTAAATTAAAATATTTGATCATATTTTGTATCGAGGTAAGTTTGCGGTAAATAAATGAAATGTTTTATTATTTATAATTAATGATGTTATTTTTCAGCATCTATATATTTATTTTGTAAATTTATTCCTTGATGATTCAAGCAAGAATTGACGGAGAAATATACTTAAAAGTCCTGGTTGAACCTTAGGAATGTGTAGGATACAAATGTCATGACATTAGAGTTTAAGGATACCAAGTAAGACCATGCCAAGGCATGGCATTGGTATGTTCTACAAGGCAAGGAAATCATGTAAGACAATGTCAAGACATGACATTGATAAACTACTATATGACAAAGATCCCGTGTAAGACCATGCCAAGGCATGGCAATGGTGAGTTCATAAGGCAAGGATACCACGTAAGACCATGTCAAGACATGGCAATAGTAAGTTTATAAAGGAAAGGTACCCTTGTATCCTTAGTATTCCAAATGGTTCAATGGAAAATTCGAAGAGAGTACCAAAGGGAAGTTAAGATAAGTCCATGTTCGAAAGGTTCAGGTTATCTTGACAATTCATTTAGAATGTTGTTATTTATTTACATAAAAACTTACTAAGCTTTATGCTTACTCCCTTTCTTTTCTCCCTTTTTTATAGTATTGCAAAGTCAATTTGGAAAATCGTATGCACGTCGGAGATCGCCTTACACTATCAATGAGTTATCTCGGTATTTTGTGACTAGAAATACTTTAAGTTATGGCATGTATAAGGACTTGGCTATTTTGTGTGTATGTCCTTATGATATGATTAAAGAATGGCATGTGAATACTTGGTAATTATTAGCTTATGATATAGCTAAATAAGAACATGTTTTGGTATTATGTATGCTTAAATGAGGTTTGATGCAAAGAAACTATGAAAGAGTAAGAGTTGGCTATGGAATAGTTAAGAAATAACAGCAGTGACGTGGATTTGAAAAATCACTAAAATTTTTAAAAATGAAATTAAATGGTGAATATATAATTAAATTTTATTGAGTCTATTTTCATAGGAAAGAAATAGAGCAAGCAAAGGAAGTCTATATTCTGAGATATTTAAATTTCTATAAGACTGGTTCATAGTGACTTCGTGATCCACTGTTCCAACTTTGGAAAATCACTAGAAATTATACAAAAAGAATTATAAGTCAAAGTTTATATGTATAGATTCCTTAGTGATCTTATTTTCATTTTAAAAAACAAAAATGTTATCCGATTTCTGTATAATGAGATAATCGATTTTTAGTGAAGAGAGGTCAGGTCCACTGAATTGTAAAATAAAGGAAAATTTAATGAATAAAATTTACTAATTGACCAAACCAAAAATTCTGAAAATTTTATGGTAAAAAGATATATGAGTCTAGTTTCAGAGAAAATTTATGGATTTAAATTTTGATTTTCGTAACTTGAGTTATAATTAATTTAGTGACTATTATGCAGATTGATAATTTTACTATGAATAGTGAAATAAATTGTTTTGATTTGTGTAAGTAATCGGAAAATTTTTATTGTTCCTGGTTTGGTACCGAACATTTCCAATTACATGTTTTAGGGCCTTGAGAGCCTTTTTAGGGATTTATTGGATGAATGTGAGCAAATTAATAATTTTTTTAAAAGTAAATTTTTTGTATGCCCCAAACAGGTAAGATAAGTTTGGTAACGCCTCATGCTCGATTCCGGCGATGGTCTCGGGTAAGGGGTGTTACAGTTATTAGTATCAGAGCAAGAGTTTAGTCTGTTCTCAGAATATTCAGTATGAGTAAGAGTCTAGCTATACATGCCATCTTATATTTTGATAGTGTGACGACTCTTGACGATTTTAAAATGTTTTTCTTTTATAGTTATGGATCCCGAACGAGTTGGTGCAAATGATGTAGAAAGTAATGCGTCCACTCTTGCAGAAGGTATGGTGCCACCAGATAGTAGTGAAAGGTCCGTTACAGTTCGTTCGTATGAATCTGGCTGTTAGACCTCCACCCCCTCATGATCCTTAGACTACCCATGTAGCTTTTCCAGTCACAGATATAGTCAAAAGAGAGAAGCCACCAGTTGATAAAATTAGAAAACAAGGGGCCGAAGAGTTTCGGGCTACTAAAGATGACGATGCAGAGAAAGCTGAATTTTGGCTCGAGAATACTATCAAGGTCTTTGATAAGTTATCCTGCACACCTGAAGAGTGCATGAAGTGTGTTGTATCACTTTTACGAGACTCGGCCTACCATTGGTGGAAGACACTTTGTCAGTAGTACCAAAAGTGAGCGTTACTTGGGAGTTCTTTCAGGAGGAGTTCCATAAGAAATACATTAGTCAGAGGTTCATCGACCAGAAAAGAAAATAATTCCTTGAACTAAAGCAAGGTAAGATGACAGTGACTGAATATGAATGTGAATTTGTCAGGCTCAGTAATTATGCTCGAGAGTGTGTGTATACTAAAGCTATTATGTGCATGAGATTTGAAGATGAGCTCAATGATGATATTTGACTGTCAGTAGGTATTTTAGAAATAAAAGAGTTCGTCATTTTAGTTGAAAGAGCTTGTAAGGTAGAGGAGTTGCTGAAAGGAAAGGGTAAAGCTGAAATGAGATGCAAGACACGAAGAAAAGATAGATGAGCAAGTCGTTTCAGTCTGCATCCAAGAGGCTTAGAAAGTTCTCTACGAGATCTAATTTTTCAACAGGGTATTCTAGCCAAAACAGAGGTAGAAGATTTATAGGTCAGAAAGCTCAGACCACTGCAATTGCGAGTTTTGGCAGTATTTAGCTTGATAGACCCGAGTGTCTTCAATGTGGTCGATGTCATCCAGGTCAATGTCGATCAATTGAGACTGGTTGTTTCTGATGTGGTGCATCAGATCAATTCACTCGGGAGTGTCCTAGGATGGTTAAAAGAGAAGTAATACTGAGTGTAAGATCAGGCAATGCCCCTGTTAGAGGTGGACCTCAGAGAAGTTCGGGAATAGGGGCAGGTAGAGGTGCATCTAGAGATTCAGTAGTGAGACCCGATGTTAGAGCACTTGCAATGACCTATGCTATCCATGCTCGTGAAGAGGCATCCTCCCCCGATGTAATCACAGGTACATTTTCTCGTCATGATGTTAATGTTATTGCTTTGATTGATCCGAGTTCGACCCATTCCTAGGTTTGCATAAAATTGATGCCTAGTATGAACATGTCCATAGAGTCTACGGGATTTGTGATTAAAGTATCGAATCCATTGGGTCAGTATGTATTAGTAGACAAAGTATGTAAAAATTGCCCTTTGATGATTAGAGGTTACTATTTTCTGGTCGATCTCATGCTATTGCCATTTGATGAGTTTGATCTAATTCTTGGTATGGATTGGTTGACTGCGCATGACGTGATAGTGAATTGTGGAAAGAAATTTATTGAGTTGAAATACAAAAATGGTGAAATTCTTCGGATTAATTCAGATGAGTTAGATAGTTCAATTGCCATGATTTCTGTTATATCTACTCAGAAATGCTTGAGAAAAGAATATGAAGCTTATCTTGCTTTTGTGTTGAATACTAAAGATCCAGAGTTGAAAATTGAATCAGTGCCTGTGGTATGTGAGTTTCTTGATGTGTTTCTAGAAGAACTACCAGGTTTGCCTCCTATCAGAGAAGTTGAGTTTGGTATTGAATTGGTTCCAGGAACAACACCCATTTCTATTGCTCCTTATAGAATGGCTCTAATGGAATTGAGAGAATTGAAAGTCCAATTGTAGGAACTAACAGAGAAAGGCTTTGCAAGACCTAGTTGTTCACCATGGAGTGCACCAGTGCTCTTTGTGAAAAAGAAAGATGGTTCGATGAGATTGTGCATAGATTATCGGCAGCTTAACAAGGTGACTATTAAGAACAAGTATCCACTGCCTAGAGTTGACGATTTGTTTGATCAATTAAAGGGAGCTACTGTGTTTTCCAAGATAGATTTGAGGTTCGGATATTATCAGTTGTGATTTAAAGAGTCAGATGTTTCGAAGACTGCTTTCCGGACTAGGTATGGCCATTATGAGTTCCTTGTGATGCCATTTGGCTTGACTAATGCTCCTACCATTTTCATGGACTTAATGAATAGAATTTTTAGACCTTACTTTGATAAATTTGTAGTTGTGTTCATTGGTGATATCTTGATTTATTCTCATGATAAGATTGATCATTCAGAGCATTTGAGAACAGTTTTACAGACTTTGAAAGATAATCAGCTTTATGCCAAGTTTAGCAAAAGTAAGTTCTGGTTACGGGAAGTTGGTTTTCTTGGACATATAGTGTCAGGTGAAGGTATTAGAGTTGATCCGAGCAAGGATTCAACCATTGTTGATTGGAAGCCTCCCAGGAACGTATCAGAGGTCAGAAGTTTTCTTGGTCTCTCCGGTTATTGTAGATGATTTGTAGAGGGATTTTCCATGATAGCTACTCCATTGACAAGATTGCTACAGAAAGATGTCAAGTTTCAATGGACTAAAAAGTGTCAGTAGAGTTTTGACAAGTTAAAGGCATTGTTGACTGAAGCTCCTGTCTTAGTACAACCAGAATCGAGTAAAGAGTTTGTGATTTACAGTGATGCGTCCTTGAATAGACTAGGCTGTGTACTTATGCAGGAAGGAAAGCTAATTGCTTATGCCTCTAGACAGCTAAAGACACACGAGAAAAATTATCCGATACATGATTTAGAACTAGCTGCCATTGTATTTGCGTTGAAAATCTGGAGACATCCCTTGTATGGTGATGTAACGCCCCTTACCCGTGTTCCACATCAAAATAGGGTACGAGGTATTACTAGATCATAATATATATCATTAAACGAAACTGAAATAGAAATATGTCATCCAAATAGATAATGTATCATTATAACATATGTCATGAACAATATTAGCCAACTTCCACGGCTTATACAAAATAATTTGGCTAAATAATGTAACCAATATTTTAAACCTAGGCAATTATGACACGTAACAAAATAACAAAGCCTACTATACATGCCATAATTCAAAAGAAATGTTTAGTTCAAATACCCAAAAGTATTGACAGTGTGGCTGATCTTCAACGATCCATAACTCCCGAGCAATGCCGGACGACACTAAGACAAAAGAGAGAAAAGAAGGTAAGCTTATATAGCTTAGTAAGTAAGTATATAAATAATAATTAAAGAATCTAATATGTTTACACATTAACTCAAGTGTATTTACTTTTAATTTCAATATTTACTCCACTTTGATTGAGCTATCTCTCTTGCGTCATGTTCACTAAATAAATCATAACTCGAGTTAAAAAACACAAAATTAAAATATGTAAAATTTTCCTGAAAATAGACTCATATAAATTCTTACTAATTTTTTTCTAGAATTTTTGGTCGAGCCAATTAGTATAGTTTATTAGTTAAAGTTTCCCCTGTTATACAGCTCGACTGATCTGACCTCTGTTCACTACGAGTTGAATTTCTCCCATTACACAATTCAAATAGCCATGAAAAATGTTTCATTTAAAACTATACTCAATAAGGAATCTATACATAAAAACTATATTTCTTAATTATTTTTGTAAAATTTTTAATGATTTATCAAAGTCAGAACAAGGAATCACATAGTCAATCTAAACAAGTCACACACAAATATAAATATCTCAAAATATAGAGTACCTTTGCTTGCTATGTTTCTTTTATATGAAAATAGACTCATTTATCTTTAATTTCATATCTCATTCAGCCTCTAATTAAATTTATAATATATTTGGTGATTTTTCAAATTCACATCACTGCTACTGTCCAAAATAGTATTATTGCAAATTCACTCTTTCACACTTTCCTTATATTAACCTCACTTAGCATACATATCACAATTCAGTTTCACCACATTTCATACATCACAAGTATAAGTCCATGATTACAATGCCACCGTAAAATTATCCCGTTGAACAATTCGGATCAATCCTCGATACTTGATGGTTTTAGCACACCGCCCCACTATCATATTTCATATAATTCGGCTCTGTTGTACACATGGTGAACACTTAGTACCACCCATGTGACCTAGCCAATTTATCTCGTAGCTCTCTTGTCTACATGGTGTCCTTCACTTAGAATTACACATGCGACCTACCTACATTTATCTCTCCTATAGCTCTCTTGTCTACATGGGATACATCCCGTATCACACATGTGACCTAGCTACTACATAGTATCTCGTAGCTTTCTTGTACACATGATGTGCACTCAACACCATACATGTGACCTAGCTACGCTCATCTATATTATTCAATCTTTCCGAATGTTCAACCGGGATTTCTCTCTCTATTACTTATTTCCATTCCTCCACTAGTCGATTTATGCTTCAAAATTAGCTAAAATACATATAATAGGCTAAAATATAAAAATGTAAATGAAGTTAATGTATTATTTACATACAAACTTACCTCGGTGCAAAATATAGAAATTTTGCAATTTAGTCCAAAACCTTTTCCTTCTCCCATTTGAGATCGATTCCACGCCTTTCTTGATCTATAACAACACATTTAGCTCATTTAACACTCATACTACTTATTTCAATCCAAAAATCACATTATGGAAAAATTACATTTTCCCCCCTAACTTTTACAAAATTACGATTTTGCCCCTAGGCTCAGAAATTTAATTTCATCCCTTATTATTATGTTTTATGACATGCTGATCATTTTTCCCTTCTATTACAACATCAAATTCTCACTCTAACACATAGTTATGAACAATAGGTATTTTTACCGATTGTGCCGTTTTGCTCGTTTTCGCTAAAAGTCGCTTAGAAAAGATCGTTCTCCTAACTTCAAACATTTATATTGTCCCATCAAACATCAAAATACATGCATATAATTCATGGGTAAAATTTTAAACATAAACCCTAACTCGAAATAATGGTAGAAATAGGTAGACCGAGCTACGAGGATTTCAAAAATGTAAAGAACATTAAAAACGGGGCTTGAATGCACTTACTATTGAGCTTGAAAGCTTGGGAAAAACCCTAGCTATGGCGAACATGTAAGTTTCGGCCAAGCTTGAATGAAGATGAACACATTTTTGTGTTATATTTCCCATTTTATTTCATTTAATATACAAATGACCAAAATGCCCTTACTACTAAACTTTCTTAAACCATCCATGTCCTAATTTTTGTCCATATAAAGTATAATGGTCTAATTGCCATTTAAGGACTTCTACTTAAAACCCCTATTTCAATCAAGTACTTTATGAACTAGAACAGACATTTTTTTACCTATTTCAATTCAGTCCTAAATATCAAATTAAACACCCAATCGATAAAATTTCGCAACGAAATTTTCACACAATTATGAAATCATAATATAAACACTAAAACTTAATCAAAATAATTTATTTCAACCTTGGATTCGTGGTTTCGAAACCACTATTCCGTTTTGGCCCTAAATCGGGCTGTTACAACTCTCCCCCCTTTAGGGATTTTCGTCTCTGAAAATCTTACCGGTAAAGAGATTTGGGTACTGTTTTCTCATGGCTTCCTCCGGTTCCTATGTAGCTTCTTCTACTCCATGTCTTTTCCATAACACTTTCACTAAAGCTATACTTTTCTTTCTCAACTGTTTTACTTCTCGAGGCAAAATTTTAATCGGTTCCTCATCATAGGTCAAGTCCGATCGAATATCAATTTCTGTTGGAGAAATCACATGTGAAGGATCAGAACGATAACGTCGCAATATTGATACATGAAACACGTTATGGATTCTTTCTAACTCTATCGGTAAGGCCAACCGATATGCCACTGGTCCAATTCTCTCAGTAATCTCGTACGGCCCAATAAAACGGGGACTCAACTTGCCTTTTCAGCTAAATCTCAGAATCTTCTTCCATGGTGACACCTTCAAGAACACTTTATCACCTACCTGGAATTCAATCTCTTTTCTTTTTAAATCTGCATATGACTTTTGTCGATCTGAAGCAGCTTTCAAGCAATCACAAATTACTTTTACTTTCTCTTCGGTTTCTTTAACTAGATCAACTCCGTGAATCTGTTTCTCCCTAAGTTCGGTCCAATATAAAGGAGTCTGACACTTGCGACCATACAAGGCTTCGTACGGTGCCATCTGTATACTTGACTGAAAACTGTTATTGTAGGCAAATTCAACCAAAGATAGATATTTCTCCCAACTGCCTTCAAATTCTTAAACACAACATCTAAGCATATCTTCGAGTACTTGGATTACTCTTTCCGACTGACCATCTGTTTGTGGATGAAACGCGGTACTAAAGTTCAATTTTGTACCCAAAGCTTCTTGTAACTTTTTCCAGAATCTCGAGGTAAACCTCGAATCTCTATCTGATATTATAGACATAGGTACCCTGTGCAACCTCACAATTTCAGCAATATATAATTCAGCTAATTTATCAAGTGAGTAATCGGTACGTATCGGTATAAAGTGAGCCGACTTTGTTAACCTATCAACCACTACCCAGACAGTATCCTTCTTTTTAGGAGTCAGAGGCAAACCGGTTACAAAATCCATGGTAATCCTATCCCATTTCCACTCAGGCACCATTATCGGTTGGAGTAATCCTGAAGGCACTTGATGCTCAGCTTTTACTTGTTGACAGATCAAACACTTGGTTACAAATTCAGAAATGTCCCTTTCATGCCTGGCCACCAATATAACTTCTTTAAATCATTATACATTTTTGTGCTACTAGGGTGAACCGACAAACAACCACTATGCGCCTCATGTAATATTTTCTGAATCAATTCATCATTTTTCGATACACATCCTATCTTGAAACATCAAACAATCATCCGGTCCAACTCGAAAATCTGAGCCGTAAACCGATTCGCACTGAGTTCTCTTGGTTCGCAACTCACTATCGTTCTTTTGAGCATCACAAATTAGCTGGAGAAATAACGATTTAGCCCTCATCTCTGCTAAGATTGACCCATCATCAGACAATGCTAACCCCGTATTTATGGCTCTCAAAGTAAAAAGAGATTTCCTGCTCAAAGCGTCAGCAACTACATTCGCTTTTCCCGGATGATAATCAATCATTAACTCATAATCCTTCAATAATTCAAGCCATCTCCATTATCGTAGATTCAAATCCTTTTGATTCATCAAATACTTCAAACTTTTCTGATCAGTAAAAATTCAGCATATTTCACCATACAAATAATGTTGCCAAATCTTCAAGGCAAAGACAATAGCGACCAATTCTAAATCATGTGTAGGATAGTTCTTCTCATACGGTTTTAACTGTCTTGAGGCATAAGCTACCACTTTACCCTCTTGCATTAGTACACATCCAAGGCCTGTCAATGATGCATCACTATAAATTACGAACTCCTTCCCTGGCTCGGGCTGTACTAAAATTGGTGCTTCAGTCAATCGTGCTTTCAACTTTTCAAAACTCTGCTGACATTTATCAATCCATTCAAACTTAACATTCTTTTGCAGCAACTTAGTCATAGAAGAGGCAATCATCGAAAATCCCTCGACAAAGCGTCTATAATACCTAGCCAAGCCTAAAAAGCTTCTAACCTCTGATACATTCTTTGGCGGTTTCCAATCAACGATCGCGGAAATCTTGCTCGGATCCACCCGAATACCATCACCTGAGACTATATGTCCCAAAAATCCAACTTCACGAAGCCAGAACTCACTTTTACTAAACTTAGCAAACAATTTCTTTTCTCTCAAGATCTGCAATATGGTTCTCAAGTGTTCGGCGTGCTCAGATTCATCCCGAGAATAAATTAGAATGTCATCTATAAACACTACTACAAACTTATCTAAATATGGCCAAAAGATTCGGTTCATCAAGTCCATAAATATAGCTGGAGCATTTGTTAGGCTAAAAGGCATCACAAGGAACTCATAATGTCCATACCTTGTCCTAAAGGCGGTTTTCGGCACATCCGACTCCTTAACTCTCAATTGGTAGTAACCGGACCTCAAATCGATCTTTGAAAACACTGTGGCCCCCTTAAATAATCGAATAAATCATCAATCCTCAGAAACGAGTACTTGTTCTTTATAGTCATGTAACACCCCTATCCCGTAGCCGTCGCCGGAATAGGACGAGGCGTTACCAGAAATTAGGAATCGGATCAGAACAGTAAAATTTTGAGCCTTTTCATAAATAAAAGATCATTTATATATATAACTAATAGATACAAACAAAGATCGAATTTAAAACTTATAAAAGTAAACTTCTATAAGATGCCATATTCGCATGGCTTATATACAATAGTCAAAATATCATTCTACTTATAGTCTAACCTATACATGCCATAAGCTAAGTCCAAAACATATGATAACCACAATAGTAGATAGTGTGACGAAGTGCTGACGATCCCCGTGCTAATAGTAAGAGTCAACAATCTACAAAAATAAACAGAGAAACATAACATTCAAAGTAAGCTTTCATAAGCTTAGTAAGTCTTAAGCAATTTTGAACAGTTGAACTTAAAAATAAACCAAATGTTCGAAATCACATAACACTTTCTGAGTATAATACTATTTGGTTGATTATGCACAAACACATATCATTTTACTCTGTTTATACTCAAACTCATATAAACATAGTATTTACAAGCTTCCGGATTAACTTTAATTCTTTCAAATTTCACTAGTGTATCATTTCTTACCCACACTTACTTTCAACATTCATAGTTAAATGGCATATCGAAAACTATCTTATAACTTTGCATAATAACTGAATGCACACATATACAAATATGCATATGAATTTACCACATCTTTTCATATGCTTCTCATTACACATTCTTTATTCTCGTCAGATCAATCTCACATAAATAATATATATATCACATACCTGAATCACTTAATGTGTAATACGAGTTCAATTTATCATCTTAGCATAGGATCTCGTAGTCATATGTTTTATCGAATTCACTAGCATTTGGCCTGCGAGGTATAAAACCCGAACATAACACCAGCACAAAGCCTACGGGACTTTAAACCCGGATACAATCTCAGCACAATTTATTTTATATACTTTTTTACTAACTTTGGCCTCATCAAATATCTAATAATACCCACATTTGATAATTGGTCATTCGGCCACATTATATACACATAAACATATGTACATTTCACACTTGCCCATTCGGCCACACCACATACACAAGCACATATATAAGATAATGCTTTTATCATTACTTGCTAATACATCATATACTTTGCTTTCATTTAAATAACCACTCAGCCATATTACATTTCTAAGTAACCATTCGGCCTCACTATACAAATAAGATAGCACACATTTTCATAAAGGCCCTTCAGATAACTTGCACACATTTAATATTAGCCATTTCGGCCTCACCACATATACATATCTTGTACATCAATTTCATCATGTCAAAACCACTTATATATCATTTCCTAGCATCACAATTCAAAATTCACATATGGTTCTAATCAATATCTTATAAGCAACTCAAACAGTTTTATCAATGTTTACAACATATTCTCAAGTTTACGACAAGCTGTCTTCCTGCACAATAGTCACTAAATTATTTATATCTGGAGCTACGAAACTCTGAATTAAGTTCCATAAATTTTCCCCAAAATTAGACTCATTTATATTTCTTCCATAAAATTTTCAAAATTTTTGGTCGAGCCATTTAGTACAGTTTATTAGTTAAAGTATTCCATGTTTCAGGGTATGACTACTCTGACCCCTGTACACTACGAACCAACTTTCTCCCTGTACAGAATTCCAATGACCATACCGTTTGTTTCCCATAAAAATAGACTCAATAATGAATCCATTAATGTAAGATATGACTCTTAATAATTTTTTTACAATTTATGGTGAATTTATAAAATTAGAATAGGGGACTCAAATTCATTCAGACCCTATTTTACAAGAATTCAAATATCACACAATATAGAATTCTTTTTCTTCTCCTGTTTCTTTCATGTGAAAATAGACTCATTAATATTTAATCCCATATTTTGTTCTGCCTCTAACTCATTTTCCACTATTTTTAGTGTATTTTCAAAGTTACACTACTGCAGTAACTCAAATCTATCAAGGCTAAGTTACTCATTCATGATCATTGTTCACAAAATTAATACAACATCATTCATCCATCATGGTAAGAACACATATTATGCATCATAGATCATCACATATCAAGGCATTCTCATAGGCTTAGTATACATACTTGCACAACTCGTAACATAACTCAAGTGCATACTCACCAATGACTTACCTCATTGGGACCATCATCAACTCTTTCCCTGGATTACCCGTTGAACACTTGGAATACTAATTGGATACTCGGAAAAGCCTTTTGACATAAGTGCCTCAATTGTAGCTAAAGCTACCTCATATCTCATGACATTTCAATGCTCACTCTCGAGCTAGTCATCTAGACTCATAATTCCTAGTGACATGGCACTCGTATCCTATTCTATTCCAAATGTTCAAACGGGATTTTTCCTTTGTCTTATCATATTTCTATTAATCACATACACATTAATATTTGTACAATTCATGTAATGATAACATTTAAATACATGTATAACATGGTATTGTTTACATACGAACTTACCTCAATACCACAAAGGTAAAAAAAAAGACGTAATTATCCCTTAATCGATTTCTTTCTGTTCTAGGTCCAAATCCCGATTTTCATCATCTAAAACATCACATTCAACTTATTAAAACAATGTACTGATCAAATTAGTCCATTGACACACTTGGGCTATTTTTATAATTTTGCCCCTATATTTTACCAAAATTACCAAATTACCCCTAGGCTCGTAAAATAATTTTTATCACATTTCTTTACTCCTTGAGTCTAGATGAAACATTTTCATAACTATAGCAACTCATAATTTTAACTATTTCACACATTTACAACTCATTTTACAACTTAGCAATCTAGCCCTTTTTAAGGTGTTTTCATACAATTTCTTTCGCAAAAGTTGTTTATTAGATAACTAGAACTCATAATATTCCATAAAAACACAACAAACAACACATTTACTCTCATGGAAAAACCCAAGACTCTTCATCATTTTGCACAATAGTCCCCTCTTATGAAAACTCATGCTTTAGGGGTTACAAAAATGTAAAAATCTTCAAGAAAGACATTAAAATCACTTACTTGCTAAGGCTCAAAGTTGCTGAAAATATGAAGCTTTCAAACCCATTTCTTGGCTGGAAAAATCGGTGGAGAGAAGATGAAAAAGGGATGATATCATCCTATTTTTATTTTATTACCTATTTGGTCAAAAGTCACCTAATATCCCATAAATTTTGGCTTTTTTAAAATTTTTGTCTCCCCTTGGCCGGCCACACACTTAAAAAGGGTCCAATTGCCCTTTAAAGGCCTCCAATTTTAGTTCTCTAGTCTATTAACACCTTTAGGCACTAAAATACAACTTTTACCTTTTACGCGATTTAGTCTTTTTTCGAAATTGGACTAGAAATCGCTAAAATTAACTTACCAAAATTTACATGCTCTTATAAAATTATATTATAACACATAAAATAATACTAAAATAATTTTCTCTGGCCTCGAAATAGTGGTCCCGAAACCACTGTTCCGACTAGGCCCAAAATCGAGCTGTTACAAGTCACCTTGTTGAGCTGATGGTAATCAATGCAAAGCCTCATTGAGCCATCTTTCTTCTTTACGAACAATACGGGAGCACCCTAGGGAGAGAAACTCGGTCTCACAAATCCCTTGTCTGTTAAATCTTGCAACTGAGCCTTCAATTCTTTTAATTCAGTCGGAGCCATTCTATATGGAGCAATCGAGATCGGTGCAGTACCCGGCAACAAATCAATGGCAAACTCTATCTCCCTGTTCGGAGGCAATCCAGGAAATTCCTCTGGAAATACATCTGAAAATTCACAGACTATCGGTACTGATTCAAGCTTCAATTCAGAAAGCTCAGTATTCATTACATAGGCCAGATAAGCGTCACATCCTTTCCTCATGTATTTCTGTGAAGACATGTACGAAATCGCCATAGGCAATTTATTTGATTCATCTGTTTCAACCCACAGAGTTTCACCATTTTCACATTTCAACTCTAGTGTTTTCTGTTTACAATCAACCTTGGCATCATACAATGTCAACCAGTCCATTCCCAAAATAACATCAAACTCATCAAATGGTAACAACATCAGATTAGCCGAAAAACAGTGACCTTGAATCATTAATGGGCAATTCTTGTAAACCTTATTAACTAGCACATATTGGCCTAAGGGGTTCGACACTTTAATCGTAAATTCAGTAAACTCAACAGGCAACTTTTTATTAGATACTAAATTCATACAAACATAAGAATGAGTAGACCCGGGATCAATCAATGCAATAACAATAGCATCATAGAGAGAAAATGTACCAGTAATCACATCGGGAGATGATGTATCCTCTCGGGCACGTATGGCATAAGCTCTAGCAGGCACTCTAGCTTCTGATCTCACCGCTGACTCTTTCATTACAGTTTTATTGCTAGCTCCACCTCCAGTATTTCTCGGTGGTCTACCTCTGCTAGCAGTAGTACTCTGTCTAGCACTCTGAAATTTTTCTTCTTCAACTTTTTTCGGGCAGTTTCTGATAAAATGCTCGCGAGAACCACACTTGAAACAAGCTGCTCATTTCCCCAACACTGACCAAAATGTTGCCTGCCACATTGCTGACATTCGGGCTTTCTAGATTGCACATTACCCACACTTGCCACTGAAGTAGCTTGAGCTTTAGATGCCCTACCACGATCTCTGTGTAAATCCCCAGCTGAAACTATCATTCGAGGGTTTGTCTCTTTGGACCTCTTTGATTGAAATTGAAATGACTTGCTTATCGACCTCTTTCTGACATCTCAAGCCTCAATAGCAGCTTTTCTTCTTTCTTTGTTCAATTCTTCGGCTTTAAGAGCTCGGTCATCCAATACTACAAATTCTTTCAGCTCCAAAATTCCCACAAGCACATTAATGTCCTCATTTAGCCCATCCTCAAACCTTTTACACATAATGGCCTCGGTGGACACACATTCCTAGGCATACTTGCTGAGCCTTACAAATTCGCGTTCATACTCTACCACAGACATCTTGCCCTGCTTCAATTCAAGGAACTCCTTCCGTTTTTGATCAATAAATCGTTGACTTATGTATTTCTTTCTGAATTCTTCCTGGAAGAAATCCCAAGTAACCCATTCTTTTGGCACCACTGCTACCAAAGTCTTCCACCAGTGGTAGGCTGAATCTCTCAAAAGTGATACAGCACACTTTAAGCACTCCTTGGGTGTACATGAGAGCTAATCAAATACACAGATAGAATTTTCAAGCCAGAACTCCGCTTTCTCAGGATCATCATCAATCTTTGCTCTAAACTCTTCGGCCTCTTGTTTTCGAATCTTGTCAACCGGATGCTTGTTCATTCTTACCAAATCTATGCCTTCAGTAGCTACAGGAACTGTCTGAGGTATGGAAGGGGGTGGAGGAGGTTGAGCATTTGGGTTTGCTCGAATAAACTCAGTATACGAATTGTTCATCATTTGGAGAAAGGCATCCCGAGCCACATCTCCCTGTCTCAATGTCTCAGATCTACTTTCTACAGGCGCGGTCCCTTGTGCGGGAGCCGGTGTATTACTAGTAGCATCATCAGCCGCAGTTCCATCAAGATCCAATACTATATTAAAACAAAACACAGTTTAGAATAATCAGGAGTCACCACACTATCACAGTATATTTATGGCATGTATAGCTAGACTTTTACACACACTATATTAGTCCGAGAACAGACTAAACCATAGCTCAGATACCACTAAATATAACGCCCCTTACCCGTGTTCCACATCGAAACAGGGTACGAGGTATTACTAGATCATAATATATATCATTAAACAAAACCGAAATAGAAATATGTCATCCAAATAGATAATGTATCATTATAACATATGTCATGAACAATATTAGCCAACTTCCATGGCTTATACAAAATAATTTGGTTAAATAATGTAACCAATATTTTAAACCTAGGCAATTATGACACGTAACAAAATAATGAAGCCTACTATACATGCCATACTTCAAAAGAAATGTTTAGTTCAAAAACCCAAAAATATTGATAGTGTGGCAGATCTTCAACGATCCTTAACTCTCGAGCAATGCCGGACGACACTATAAGATAAAAGAGAAAAGAAGGTAAGCTTATATAGCTTAGTAAATAAGTATATAAATAATAATTAAAGAATCTAATATGTTTACACATTAACTCAAGTGTATTTACTTTTAATTTCAATATTTCCTCCACTTTGATTGAGCTGTCTCTCCTGCGTCATGTTCACTAAATAAATCATAACTCGAGTTAAAAAACTCAAAATTCAAATCTGTAAAATTTTTCTGAAACTAGACTCATATAATTTCTTACTAATTTTTTTCTAGAATTTGTGGTCCAGCCAATTAGTACAGTTTATTAGTTAAAATTTCCCCTATTATACAGCTCGACTGATCTGACCTCTGTTCACTACGAGTTGAATTTCTCCCAGTACACAATTCAAATAGCCATTAAACATGTTTCATTTAAAACTAGACTCAATAAGGAATCTAGAAATATAAACTATATTTCTTAATTATTTTTGTAAAATTTTTAATGATTTATCAAAGTCAGAACAGGGGATCACATAGTCAATCTGAACAAGTCACACAAATATAAATATCTAAAAATATAGAGTTCCTTTACTTTCTATGTTTCTTTTATATGAAAATAGACTCATTTAAATTTAATTTCATATCTCATTCAGTCTCTAATTAAATTTATACTATTTTTGGTGATTTTTCAAAGTCACATCACTGCTATTGTCCAAAACAGTATTATTGCAAATTCACTCTTTCACACTTTCCTTGTATTAACCTCACTTAGCATACATATCACAATTCATTTTCACCACATTTCATACATCACAAGTATAAGTCCATGATTACAATGCCACCGTAAAATTATCCCGTTGAACAATTCGGATCAATCCTCAATACTTGATAGTTTCAGCACACCGCACCACTATCATATTTCATATAATTCGGCTCTGTTGTACACATGGTGAACACTTAGTACCACCCATGTGACCTAGCCAATTTATCTCGTAACTCTCTTGTCTACATGGTGTCCTTCACTTAGAATCACACATGCGACCTAGCTACATTTATCTCTCCCGTAGCTCTCTTGTCTACATGGGATACATCCCGTATCACACATGTGACCTAGCTACTACATAGTATCTCGTAGCTTTCTTGTACACATGATGTTCACTCAGCACCATACATGTGACCTAGCTACGCTCATCTATATTATTCAATCTTTCCGAATGTTCAACCGGGATTTCTCTCTCTATTACTTATTGCCATTCCTCCAATAGTCGATTTATGCTTCCAAATTAGCTAAAATACATATAATAGGCTGAAATATAAAAATGTAAATGAAGTTAATGTATTATTTACATACAAACTTACCTCGGTGCAAAATATAGAAATTCTGCAATTTAGTCCAAAACCTTTTCCTTCCCCCGTTCAAGATCGATTCCACGCCTTTCTTGATCTATAACAATACATTTAGCTCATTTAACACTCATACTATTTATTTCAATCCAAAAATCACATTATAGAAAAATTACATTTTTGCCCCCTAACTTTTACAAAATTAAGATTTTGCCCCTAGGCTCAGAAATTTAATTTCAGCCCTTATTATTATGTTTTATGACATGTTGATCATTTTTCCCTTCTATTACAACATCAAATTCTCACTTTAACACATAGTTATGAACAATAGGTATTTTTACCGATTATGCTGTTTTGCTCGTTTTCGCTAAAAATAGCTTAGAAAAGATCGTTCTCCTAACTTCAAACATTCATATTCTACCATGAAACATCAAAATACATGCATATCATTCATGGGTAAAATTTTAAACATAAACCCTAACTTGAAATAATGGTAGAAATAGGTAGACCGATCTACGAGGATTTCAAAAATGTAAAGAACATTAAAAAAGGGGCTTGAATGCACTTACTATTGAGCTTGAAAGCTTGGGAAAAACCCTAGCTATGGAGAACATGTAAGTTTCGGCCAAGCTTGAATGAAGATGAACAGATTTTTGTGTTATTTTTCCCATTTTATTTCATTTAATATGCAAATGACCAAAATGCCCTTACTACTAAACTTTCTTAAAATTCCATCCATGTCCTAATTTTTGTCCATATAAAGTATAATGGTCTAATTTCCATTTAAGGACCTCTACTTAAAACCCCCATTTCAATCAAGTACTTTATGAACTAGAACACATTTTTTTTACCTATTTCAATTTAGTCTTAAATATCAAATCAAACACCCAATCGATAAAATTTCGCAACGAAATTTTCACACAATTATGAAATCATAATATAAACACTAAAATTTAATCAAAATAATTTCTTTCAACCTCAGATTCGTGGTTTCGAAACCATTATTCTATTTTAGCCCTAAATCGGGCTGTTACAGGTGAGAAGTGCCAAATATTTACTGATCATAAATGTTTGAAATACTTGATGACTCAGAAAGGTTTGAACTTGAGGCAAAGAACATGGCTAGAGTTGATTAAAGATTATGAACTAGTGATTGATTATCACCCGGGTAAGGCAAACGTAGTTGTTGATGCTTTAAGTAGAAAATCTTTATTTGCATTAAGAGCTTTGAACACTATTTTAACATTATCAGATGATTGTTCTATCTTAGCCGAATTAAGATCTAAGCCAATGTTTCTTGAAGAAATTTGTGAAGTTCAGAAAGATGACAGTGAGTTGCAAGCCAAAAGAGCTCAGTGTGAGTCAAGTATAGAGTCAGATTTTCAGATCTGTTCTGATGGTTGTTTAATGTTCAGAAATCGAATATGTGTACCAAATAACGACGAGCTTACTCGAAAGATTTTAGAGGAAGCACATGGTAGTTCCTTGTCTATTATCCAGGTAGTACAAATATGTATAATGATTTGAAGAAAATGTATTGGTGGGTAGGAATGAAGAGAGTTATCTCAGAGTTTGTTTTTAGATGCTTGATGTAACAGTCCGGTGTTGACCCTAGTTGAAATAGTGGTGTTGGGACCACATATCCAAGTTAAAAAATATTTTAATATTATTTTTCGTGCCTATTATAAGTGAATTGATATATGTGAAAGTCTCGTGTAAAAATTTAATTGTTTGTGTGCCTAATTTGTAAAAAGGACCTAATCGTGTAAAATATAAAAGCTGTGTGCTAGATTTTAAAGTGGCCATTTGAGTTGTCTTTCTAAAGTAAAGGTCCTTATGTGGTTATTTGACCATTGGAAGTTGGAACGGACATAAAAGGTATGTGTTAGATGAATGAATAATTTTATAACAAAGGGTAAAATTGTTATTTAATTTATTTAGTTAATATTAAATAAAACAAAGGCATGAAAATCAAGCCATTAGTGTTCATCTTTGCTGAAAATTAGAAAAGAAATAGGGTTTGGAAAGCTTTGTTCATTCGGCCATAATTGAAGCTTGGTTTAAGGTTCGTTTTTGATCCATTTTTGATAATTTTTACGTTTTTGTGATCGTTGTTTAGTATACTACAAAGCCCATGCTTCAATTTCTGATTTTGATGATGATTTTGAAATATGCCATGGATAAATTCATGAGTTTTGTGTTGTTAAATGGTGAATTATGGAAGATATGTTTTGGGTTGACATATGTTGTCTTTGAATTTTTGATGAAATTGAGTAAATTGGGCTAATTTGTAAAAATATTATTTTGAGGGGCTAAAATGTGAAATAAATGAGATGTGTGGAATAGTATGAGTACTAGGAGAATTCGGCTAAGCTTGTGTCTATGCAAATTATGTGTATTTTGTGATTTTGTGAAATAGGGACTAAAGTGTCGAAATTGAAAATGTGAGGGCTAGTTTGTAAATTGCCTAAATATGTGTTTATGGATTGACTTGAATTATTTGGTGAATAAAAAGGATTAATTTTGAATACTTATGGATCAAGAAAAGAGGAGTTTGAATTTAGATCAAGGAAAATCGAAGATTATAGAATAAATGTTTGAGTCAACACCTTCGAGTACGAGGTAAGTTCGTACTTAAAATATGATGTTAAGTAAGCTTTGATGCCTTTAATATATATGAGTTGTATATAATTGAATGGGATAACATGATGATGAATCGGAAGTTTTGGCACTAAGTGTGCGATTTAAATTAGCTTTGGCACTAAGTGTGCGATTTAAACTAGCTTCGGCTATTTGAGGCACTAAGTGTATGATTCTAACCTATTTTCGGTTATTTGAGATGCAACTAAGTGTAAGAAAATATTTAGCTTTGGCTTATCTTATAGCACTAAGTGTGCAGATGTCTAAAATACGAATAAGTTATGGAAAGTCTTATAACATTCAACAAGAAGTAAGTACGAAAGTGAACAAGAATGGGAAGATTCAAGTATGTATAATATCTAAGTGGTAGGGGATGTTATGTATGTGAATTTCATTGAGTTGATATGGTCTTATGGATTGAAATTATGCAAATATTCATATGTTGTCATTTTATGTTTTAGATACCGTTGATGATTTGAGTACAAGCTTACTAAGCTTTTGAAAGCTTATTTTGTGTGTGTGTTTAAATGGTTTTGTACATAGTGAAGCTACCAAGCTCGGGGTTTGTCAAGGATTTTCGCCACACTATCGAACATCATTTTGGTACTTTTGGAAATGTATATATATTTGAAGTATGGCATGTATAGGCTAGTAGTTCTGGAGTATGTTTTGTGATGTATATATTTAGCCATGTGATTTGGCTAATTTGTGTTTGAACTTATGGTTGTGAAAGGCTTATGATATGTGATGTTAATTTACAATTGTGGCATTTTTTAGTTGGATAATGGAGAAAGTAAGTTTGGTGAGTTCATGGTATAAGAATGAATGATGTTTTTTATATAATCTTACATTATGTCTTAGTATAAATTGTTAAGGTTTATAAGTATGTAAATGGTTGATAATATTATAGTATGAATGATATGTGTTTTAGCATGAAAAATTGGTTGATTGGATTGTACATATATGCTTGTTTCCATGCTTGTAGGTTGACCTAAAAAGGGGGTGGCAATTTGGCTTAAACCAAGCCTGCATTGTGCCATATAGCCATAACATATGGGCGTGTCTGTTGGCCGTGGGCTTAAGTCAGTACCGAGCTAAGAACCACACGGTCATAGCACACGGGTGTGTCTATTGGCCGTGGGTGAAAGTCAGTATGTATGCTCCGTTTTGGCACGGCTAGATTACATGGGTGTGTCTAGTGCCTGTGTAAAGCACACGGCCTGGTTACACGGTCGTGTGATCTCAACAGAATGGAAATTTTTTTATATGATGAAATTTGTGAATGTGTTCGGTTTAGTCCCGACCTTTCTAATGCATGTTTAAGGTATTGTTAACCTAAGAAAGGGACTTTATGTTGATGTTTGACTATGATGCTATGATGTTTGTGAAATGAATGTGAAATGTTTCGATATGTTCGGTAATACCGCTTAACCCTAGTCCAGCGATGGATACGGGTTAGGGGTGTTACATTTCGTTGGTATTAGAGCTATAGTTTAGTCGGTTCTAAGACTACCATAGCGTATGTGAGTCTAGCTGTACATGCCATATATCTGAAATTGCGATAGTGTGATGAATCCTGATGTTGAAATGTGCTTTTGTATAGCAATGGATCCCAATAGAGCTATAGCTGACGATGTTGAAAGCAATGTGCCTGCTCTAGCGCAAAGGATGGTGCAAGGTGATTCATGTCCGGCTACGAGTAGCCATGATGATAATGCTAAGCAAGCCTTCTATCAGATGATGAATGATTGGTTTACTCAATACATTAGAACCAATCCGGCTGTACAACAACCTCCACCCCCGGTTAATCTTCCTCAAACTCCTATTATGCCACGAGTTAATCCAGTATAGTTGAGTAGACCCCCAATTGACAAGATTAGAAAATATGGAGCTGAAGAATTCCGAGCTACAACAATTGATGATGCAGAAAAGTTGAGTTCTGGTTAGAGAACACAATAAGAGTGTTTGATAAGTTATCTTTGAGTCTAGAAGAATGTATAAAATGTGCTGTTTCACTGCTGAGAGACGCGACGTATCATTGGTGGAAAACTTTGACGTCTGTGGTTTCAAGTGAACAAGTTATGTGGGATTTCTTTCAAGTTAAACTCCGAAAGAAATATATTAGCCAAAGATTTATTGATCAAAAACGCAAAGAGTTTCTCGAGCTTAGACAAGGGTGTATGTCTGTCACAGAATACGAGCGGGAATTTGTAAGGTTGAGTCAATATGCCCGTGAATGTGTATCTTCGGAAGCAATAATGTGCAAGAGATTTGAAGACAGTTTGAATAAGGATATTCGTTTGCTAGTTGGTATTCTAGAAATCAAAGAATTTGTGGTGCTTGTTGAACAAGCGTGCAAAGCGGAAGATCTTGGGAAAGAGAAAAGAAAGGCTGATTATGAAGCTAGAGAGGTACGAAAGAGATCATCGGGTAAATCATTTTAATTTGGATCCAAGAAGTTTAGAGATGATAGCATTTGCTCAAAGGTTATTATGGGACATTCGAACAGACATCGTGCTAGATCGCAATTGAATTTCAAATCTTTAGCCACGTCTGTTGCTAGTGTTGATAATGCAAAGAATGTAAGGCCTGAATGTGATCAATGTGGAAGTCGACACTTTGGTGAATGTTAGGGAAAAAGTAATAACCGAGCTTGTTATAGTTGTGGTTCAAGAAATCATTTTATAAAAGATTGTCCAGATTTAACTAAGAAGGATAGTGTTCAGAATCCAAGGCATAGTGGTATTGTTTCTCGAGGTAGACCTCCCAAAAATTCGGGAAATGTAAGTGGTAGTCAAAGAGGAACGAAAGACACAGCTGTTAAATCTGATGCTCGTGCACCTGCTAGAGCATATGCTATCTGAGCTCGCGAGGAAGCTTCATCACTAGATGCGATTACGGGTACATTTACTCTCTATTATACTTCTGTGATTGCTTTGATAGATCCTGGATCAACACATTCATATATATGCATGAACTTAATGAACAGTAAGACTTTGCCTGTAGAGTGTACTGAATTTGTGATTAGAGTTTTGAACCCCCTAGGCAGATGTGTTTTGGTTGATAAAGTCTGCAGGAATTGTCCGTTAATGTTTTGAGACAATTGTTTTCCAGTTGATTTGATATTGTTACCTTTTGATGAGTTTGACATTATTCTGGGAATGGATTGGTTAACTTTGCATGATGCTGTAGTGAATTGCAAACGAAAAATTATTGATTTGAGATGCAATAATGATGAAATAGTTGGAATTGAATCTAGTGATTTGAATGGGTTGCCTACTATGATATCTTCGATGAAAGCATTGAGTATTGTTAGAAAGGGTTGTGAAGCTTATTTTGCATATGTGATTAACTCAAATGTATCAGAAAAGAAAGTTGAATCTGTGCCTATTGCTTGTGACTTCCCTGATGTATTTCCTGAAGAACTTCCAAGATTACCTCTAGTTAGAGAAGTAGAATTTGGCATTGAATTGGTACCTGGTACTAATCCGATTTCAATAGCTCCATATAGAATGGCTCCGGCTGAGTTAAAAGAATTAAAGTCTCAGTTGCAAGAATTGATTGATTGAGGATTTGCTAGACCGAGTTTCTCACATTGTGGTGCTCCAGTTCTATTTGTGAAAAAGAAAGACGGCACGATGAGAATGTGTATAGATTATCGCCAGTTGAATAAAGTGACTGTCAAGAATAAGTATCCTTTGCCCTGACTTGATTTGTTTGATTAGTTGAAAGGAGCTACTGTGTTTTCGAAAATAGATTTGAGATCGGGCTACTATCAGCTACGAGTGAAAGATTCAGATATTCCGAAGACTGCTTTCAGAACGAGGTATGGCCACTGTGAATTTTTAGTTATGCCTTTCGGATTGACTAATGCGCCTGCTATTTTTATGAATTTGATGAATAGAATTTTCAGACCGTATTTAGATCAATTTGTTGTAGTCTTCATTAATGACATATTGATTTATTCGTGTGATAAATCTGAGCATGCTGAACATCTGAGAATCGTACTACAAACTTTGTGAGATATACAGTTGTATGGAAAATTCAGCAAGTGTGAGTTCTGGTTGTGAGAAGTTGGTTTCTTGGGACATATTGTATCAGCCTCTGGTATCCGAGTTGATCCGAGTAAAATTTCAGCTATCTTGGATTGGAAATCTCTGAGAAATGTTTCTAAAGTTCGTAGTTTTTTGGGACTTGCTGGTTATTATAGAAGATTTGTAAAAGGTTTCTTGATGATTACGACTTCATTGACAAAATTGCTCCAGAAAGATGTGAAGTTTGAGTGGTCCGAAAAGTGTCTAAATAGCTTTGATCAGTTGAAAACTTTATTGACTGAAGCTCCGGTTTTGGTACAACCCGAATCGGGTAAAGAATTTGTGATTTATAGTGATGCTTCATTGATTGGTTTGGGATATGTTTTAATGCAAAAAGGAAAAGTTTTTGCTTATGCTTCGAGGCAGTTGAAACCACACAAGAAGAATTATCCAACTCACGATCTCAAGTTAGCTAAATTGTGTTTGCTTTGAAGATCTAGCGTTACTATCTGTATGATGAGAAATGTCAAGTGTTTTCTGATCATAAAAGCCTAAAGTATTTAATGATGCAAAAAGATTTGAATCTGCGACAGAGAAGATGGTTAGAACTGCTCAAAGACTACGAACTTGGGATTGATTATCATCTGGGAAAAGCAAATGCTGTTGCTGATGCCTTAAGTCGAAAAACATTGTTTGCTTTGAGTGCAATGAATGCTCATTTAGTTCTGTGTAATGATGGTTCAGTTTTAGCTGAATTGAAAGCAAGACCCTTGTTCTTACAGCAGATTATCGAAGCTCAGAAGATTGATAATGAGATTTTAACTAAACAAGCTCAGTGTGATGTAGAAACAGATTCAGAATTCAAAGTTGATAAATATAATTGTTTAAGATTCTGAGATAGGATTTGTGTTCCGAGAAATCTGAAGTTAATTCAAATGATTTTCACTGAAGCCCACAGTAGTCAATTATCTGTGCATCCGGGCAGCATGAAAATGTTTAATGATCTGAAGCAGCATTATTGGTGGTCCGGAATGAAAAGAGATATCTCTAATTTTGTTTCTAAATGTTAGATTTGTCAGTAACTCAAAGCTGAAGATCAGGTGCCATCTGGATTATTATAACCGATTATGATTCTGGAGTGGAAATAGGATCCAGTAACTATGGACTTTGTGTCGAGTTTGCCCCTATCTCCAAGAAAGAATGATGCAATTTGGGTAATAGTTGATCGATTGACGAAATCAGCTCATTTTATTCCGGTTCGATCTAATTATTCACTTGATAGGTTAGTTGAATTATACATTTCTGATATAGTGAGATTACATGGTGTGCCATTGTCTATAGTGTCAGACAGAGATTCGAGATTCACGTCATGATTTCGGAAGAAATTGCAAGATGCTCTGGGTACTAAATTGTATTTTAGCACTACGCATCATCCACAAACAGATGGTCAATCTGAGCGGATTATTCAGATACTTGAGGATATGTTAAGATGTTGCATTCTTGAGTTTAAAAGTACGTGGGAACAATATCTACCTTTGATTGAATTTGCTTATAATAATAGTTTTCAGTCGAGCATCAAAATGGCACCATATGAAGCTTTATATGGTCGCAAATGCCGTACACCTTTATTTGGTCAGAGCTCAGTGAAAATAAAATTTATGGGGTTGATTTGATAAAAGAAACTGAACAGAAAGTGAAAGTGATCCGAGATAGTTTGAAAGCAGCTTCTGACCGTCAGAAATCATATGCAGATCTGAAAAGAAAAGACATTGAGTTTGAGATCAGCGGCAAAGTTTTTCTGAAAGAATCTTCATGGAAGAAAGTAATTCAGTTTGGTAGAAAAGGCAAGTTGAGTTCGAGATTCATTGGGCCGTATGAAATCATTGAACGAGTTGGGCCGGTCGCTTATAGATTGAGGCTACCATCTGAGTTAGTAAAGATACATAATGTGTTTCATGTATCGATGCTTTGAAGGTACAGATTTAATCCTTCAAATGTAATTCCTTCATCTGAGATTGAAATTCGGTCTGATATGACTAACGAAGAAAAGCCGATCCAAATTTTAGCTTGAGAGGTTAAAGGGTTACGTAATAAGAAGATTTCGTTAGTTAAAGTTGTGTGGCATCGGCACGGTATTGAAGAGGCCACGTGGGAGCCTGAAGATGCTATGAAACAACAATATCCAAATCTGTTTAATAGTAAGAATTTCAGGGATGAAAAACTCTAAGAGGGGAGAATTGTAACAGTCCAATGTTGACCCTAGTCAGACTAGTGGTGTCGGGACCACATATTCAAGTTAGAAAATATTTTAAAATTATTTTTCGTGACTATTATAAGTGAATTGATATATGTGAAAGTCTCGTGTAAAAATTTAATTGTTTGTGTGCCTAATTTGTAAAAAGGACCTAATCGCGTAAAATATAAAAGCTGTGCGCTAGATGTTAAAGTGCCCATTTGAGTTGTCTTTCTAAAGTAAATGTCCTTATGTGGTTATTTGACCATTGGAAGTTGGAATGGACATAAAAGACATGTGTTAGGTGAATGAATAATTTTATAACAAAGGGTAAAATTGTCATTTAATTTATTTAGTTAATATTAAATAAAACAAAGGCATGAAAATCAAGCCATTAGTGTTCATCTTTGCCAAAAATTAGAAAAGAAATAGGGTTTGGAAAGCTTTGTTCATTCGGCCATAATTGAAGCTTGATTTAAAGTTCGTTTTTGATCCGTTTTCGATAATTTCTATGTTTTTGTGATCGTTGTTTAGTATACTACAAAGCCCATGCTTCATTTTTTGAGTTTGGTGATGATTTTTAAATATTTCATAGATAAATTCATGAGTTTTGTGTTGTTAAATGGTGAATTATGGAAGGTATGTTTTGGGTTGACATATGTTGTCTTTGAATTTTTTATGAAATTGAGTAAATTGGGCTAATTTGTAAAAATGTTATTTTGAGGGGCTAAAATGTGAAATAAATGAAATGTGTGCAATAGTATGATTACTAGGAGAATTCAGCTAAGCTTGTGTATATGCAAATTATGTGTATTTTGTGATTTTGTGAAATAGGGACTAAAGTGTCGAAATGTGAAAATGTGAGGGCTAGTTTTCAAATTGCCTAAATATGTTTTTACGGATTGAATTGAATTATTTGGTGAATAAAAAGGATTAATTTTGAATACTTATAGATTAAGAAAATAGGAGTTCAGATTTAGATCGAGGAATATCGAAGATTATAGAATAAACGTTCGTGTCGACACCTTCGAGTACGAGGTAAGTTTGTACTTAAAATATGATGTTAAGTAAGCTTTGATGCCTTTAATATATATGAGTTGTATATAATTGAATGGGATAAGATGATGAGGAATCGAAAATTTTGGCAGTAAGTGTGCGATTTAAACTAGCTTCGGTTATTTGAGGCACTAAGTGTGCGATTCTGACCTGTTTTTAGTTATTTGAGATGCAACTAAGTACGCGAAAATATTTATCTTCGGCTAATCTTATAGCACTAAGTGTGCAGATGTCTAAAATACGAATAAGTTATGGAAAGTCTTATAACATTCAACAAAAGGTAAGTACAAAAGTGAACAAGTACGGGAAGATTCGAGTGTGTATAATACCTAAGTGGTAGATGATGTTATGTATGTGAATTTCATTGAGTTGATATGGTCTTATAGATTGAAATTGTGCAAATACTCATATGTTTTCATTTTATGTTTTATATATTGTTGATGATTTGAGTACGAGCTTACTAAGCTTTTGAAAGCTTATTTTGTGTGTGTCTTTAAATGGTTTTGTAGATAGTGAAGCTACCAAGCTCGAGGATCATCAAGGATTGTCGCCACACTATCAAACCTCATTTTGGTACTTTTGGAAATGTATATATATTTGAAGTATGGCATGTATAGGCTAGTAGTTCTGGAGTATGTTTTGTGATGTATATATTTAGCCATGTGATTTGGCTAATTTGTGTTTGAACTTATAGTTGTGAAAGGCTTATGATATGTGATGTTAATTTGCAATTGTGGCATGTTTTAGTTGGATAATGGAGAAGGTAAGTTTGGTGAGTTCATGGTATAAGAATGAATGAGGTTTTTGATATAATCTTACATTATGTCTTAGTATAAATTGTTAAGGTTTATAAGTATGTAAATGGTTGATAATATTATAGTATGAATGATATGTGTTTTAGCATGAAAAATTGGTTGATTGGATTGTACATATATGCTTGTTTCCATGCTTGTAGGTTGACCTAAAAAGGGTGTGGCAATTTGGCTTAAACCAAGCCTGCATTGTGCCATACAGCCATAACATATGGGCGTGTCTGTTGGCCGTGGGCTTAAGTCAATACCGAGCTAAGAACCACACGGTCATAGCACATGGGTGTGTCTATTGGCCGTGGGTGAAAGTCAGTATGTATGCTCCGTTTTGGCACGGCTAGATTACATGGGTGTGTCTAGTGCCCATGTAAAGCACATGGCCTGGTTACACAGGCGTGTGACCTCAACAGAATGGAAATTTTTTTTTATATGATGAAATTTGTAAATGTGTTCGGTTTAGTCCCGACCTCTTCTAATGCATGTTTAAGGTATTGTTGACCTAAGAAAGGGACTTTATGTTGATGTTTGACTATGATGCTATGATGTTTGTGAAATGAATATGAAGTGTTTCGATATGTTCAATAATGCCGCTTATTCCTAGTCCAGCGATCGATATGGGTTAGGGGTGTTACACTTGATCTGTCAACAGGTAAAAGTCGAACATTAGGTACCTTTAGGTTTATTGTAGCCTGTGTTAGTTCGTGAGTGGAAATGGGACCGAGTTTCCATGGATTTTGTGACAGGATTGCTGTTGACATTGAGAAAGAAAGATGCAGTATGGGTTGTGATTAATAAGCTAACGAAGTCGGTTCATTTTATTCTAGTTCATATAGATTATTCACTTGACAAATTGGCCGAGTTATACATTTCATAGATAGTCAGACTACATGGAGTACCATTATCGATTATTTCAGATAGAGACCTGAGATTCACTTCGCGGTTTTGGAAAAAGTTACAGGAAGCTTTGGGCACAAAGTTGAGTTTTAGTACAACTTTCCATCCTCAGACCGATGGTCAGCCAGAGAGAGTTTTTCAGATACTTGAGGATATGCTCAGATGTTGTGTTTTAGAATTTCAAGGTAGTTGGGAGAAATATTTGTCGTTGGTTGAGTTTACTTATAATAATAGTTACCAGTCGAGTTTGAAAATGGCACCTTATGAAGCTTTGTATGGACATAAATGTCGCACACCTTTGCATTGGATAGAACTTAAAGGAAATCAGATTTACGGGGTTGATTTAGTTAAAGAAACTGAAGAGAAAGTGAAAGTTATCAGAGATTGCTTGAAAGTAGCTTCAGATAGACAAAAGTCTTATGCAGACTTGAAAAGAAAAGAGATTGAGTATCAAGTTGGTGAAAAAGTGTTCTTGAAAGTATCCCCGTGGAAAAAAGTCTTCAGATTTGGCAAGAAAGGCAAACTAAGTCCACGTTTTATTGGACCGGTTGAGGTGACTGAAAGAGTTGGACCATTAGCATATCGGTTAGCTTTGCCACCAGAGTTAGAGAAGATTCATGATGTGTTCCATGTGTCCATGTTAGGTCGTTACCGTTCTAATCCTTCACATGTGATTTCATAGATAGAGGTTGAGATTCAGCAAGATATGACTTATGGTGAAGAACCAGTAAAGATTTTAGCTAAAGAGGTCAAACAACTAATGAACAAAAGTATTGCACTTGTGAAAGTATTATGAAAAAGGCATGGGGTAGACGAGGCTACATAGGAGCCTGAAGGGGTTACGCGAAAACAGTATCCAAATCTTTTCCCAGGTAATATTTTCGAGGACGAAAATCCTTAAAGGGGGAGAAATGTAACATCCCAAAATAGGGCCTAAACCGAACATTGGTTGCAAAACCACGAATCCGAGATAGAAAAGTTTATTTTGATTAATTTTTATAATTTACTGAGTGATTAGATGCATGTGTTAGAGTATCGATGGAAAATTTTATAAATAGCATGCTTAATTTGCCTACTAGGGCATAATTGCAAAAGTTGATAAATATGAGTTTTAGATGCTAAAGGATTAAATTGAAGAGTACAATTGAAGTAGAGGTCCTTAAATGGTAAATGGACCATTAGGTTTTCGAGGACAAAAATGGACATACATAGATAAAAATAACTAAAGTTGTAACAAAGGGTATTTTAGTCATTTGGTAATTAAAAGATTAAAAAAGGGAAAAAGATGGCAAAATGTGCCCATCTTCTTCATTAGGCCGAAATTTCAAGGGTTCTCCATAGCTAGGGTTTTGTCAAGCTTCCAAGCTTCATAGTAAGTGATTCCAAGCCCTATTTTTAATGTTCTTTACGTTTTTGAAGTCCCGGTAACTTGATTTAGCTTATTCTAGCAATAATTTAACCTAGGGTTCATATTTGGAAAAATACCCATAGGTGAAATGTGTTTATTTTGATGTTTTATGGTAGAATATGAAGCTTGAAATTATGTTAAACGACTTGAGCTAAGCGATTTTAAGCGAAAACGAGTAAAACGACATAATCGATAAAAATACCTAATGGTCATAAGTACATGTTAGAGTGGGAATTTGATGTTGTCGTAGGTAAATAAATGATCAGCATGTCATAAAACATAAGAATTAGGGATAAAGTTTCATTTTCGAGCCTTGGGGCAAAAGTGTAAATATGCAAAAGTTTAGGGGCAAAATTATATTTTTGCCAAAGTTAAAGTTAAGGATTGTTTTGATAAATGTGAATATTAAATAAGTTAAATTTACTATTATAGATCAAGAAGAACGAAATTCGGGGTTAGACCGAGGAAAGAAAAGGGTTGAAGACTAAATCAAACTATTTGATCGTATTTTGTATCGAGGTAAGTTTGTGGTAAATAAATGCAATGTTTTATTATTTATAATTAATGATGTTATTTTTCAGCATCTATATATTTATTTTTCAATTTTATTCGTTGATGATTCAAGCAAGAATTGATGAAGAAATGATACTTAAAAGTCCCAGTTGAACCTTAGGAATGTATAGGATAAAAATGTCATGACATTAGGGTTTAAGGATACCAAGTAAGACAATGTCAAGGCATGGCATTGGTAAGTTCTACAAGGAAAGGAAAGCATGTAAGACCATGTCAAGGCATGGCATTGATAAACCACTATAAGGCAAAGATCCCATGTAAGACCATGCCAAGACATGGCAATAGTGAGCTCATAAGGCAAGGATATCACATAAGACCATGTCAAGACATGGAAATGGTAAGTTTAAAAAGGAAAGGTACTCGTGTATCCTTAGTATTCCAAATGGTTCAACGAAAAATTCAAAGAGTGTACAAAAGGGAAGGTAAGATAAGTCCATGTTCGAAAGGTTCAGGTTATCTTGATAATTCATTTAGAATGTTGTTATTTATTTACATGCAAACTTACTAAGCTTTATGCTTACTTCATTTCTTTTGTCCCTTTTTTATAGTATTGAAAAGCCAATTCAGAAAATCGTAAGGATGTCGGAGATTGCCTCACACTATCAACGAGTTATCTCGGTATTTTGAGACTAGAAATACTTTAAGTTATGGCATGTATAGGGACTTGGCTATTTTGTGTGTATGTCCTTATGATATGATTAAAGAATGGCAAGTGAATACTTGATAATTATTAGCTTATGATATAGCTAAATAAGAACATGTTTTGGTATTATGTATGCCTAAATGAGGTTTGATGCAAAGAAACTATGAAAGAGTAAGAGTTGGCCACGGAACAGTTAGGAAATAGCAGCAGTGACATGGTTTTGAAAAATTACTAAAAATTGTAGAAATGGAATTAAATGGTGAATGAGATATAGAATTAAAGCTTATTAAGTCTATTTTCATAGGAAAGAAACAGAGTAAGCAAAGGAAATCTATATTCTCAGATATTTAAATTTCTGTATAATGAGATATTTAAATTTCTGTATAATGAGATAATCGATTTTTAGTGAAGAGAGATCAGGTCCACTGAACTACGAAATAGGGGAACATTTAATGAATAAACTGTACTGATTGGCCAAACCAAAAATTCTAGAAAAATTATAGTAAGAAGATATATGAGTCTAGTTTCAGGGAAAACTTACGGATTTAAATTTCGAGTTTTGTAACTCAAGTTATAATTAATTTAGTGACTGTTACGCAGATGGACAGTTTTATTATGAATAGTGAAATAAATTGTTTTGATTGTGTAAGTAATCAGAAAATTTTTAATGTTCCCGGTTTGGTCCTGAACCGTTCCAACTGCACATTTTAAGGGCTCGAGGGCCCTTTTTAGGGATTTAGTGGATGAATGTGAGCGAATTAATATTTTTTTTAAAAAGTAAAAAAATTATGCCCCGAACAGGTAAGATAAGTCTGGTAACGACTCGTGCTCGACTCCAGCGACGGTCTCGGGTAAGGGGTGTTACATCTTTCATTTACATGCTAGAAACTTACCAATTTCACAATTTTGCACATACCAAAACTTACCAAAATTGACCATTTCACTAGGCCATACAAGCATATCAAAACATACCATTTATGGACACAAGCATATACCAAATTCATTCATAATCTCATCTATACCCAAGCCATATCACATGGTTAGATATACACATCACAAAATATAACCATAATCCTCTAGCCTATACATGCCATACTACAATATATACATTTTCAAAAGGTACCAAATAGAGTTTGATAGTGTGGTGACGATCCTTGATGATCCCCGAGCTCCTGATAGCTACAATATCTATAAAACAATGCAAACACACACAAAGTAAGCTTTCGAAAGCTTAGTAAGCCATATACAAATAAACTTAACGAATAACATCAATTTATTCATATAATTTAAGATACAATAACTTCACTTAGCCATATTTCTCTTATATTTCATTTAAACATGATTCACATATACATATCATAACTTATTCTCATAGCCATTCATACTTATATCATATATTCACCAAGGTACATATACTTACCTTTCATTCTCAAACATGTATACAATTCAAACGTACCTGAGTCGGATACAAATTCATATGGTCATCTATTTTCTCGGAATGCCCGTTGAACCGTTTGGAATCATAAGGATACGCAGATAACTCAGAAAGCTCGTACAATGCCAACATCCCAAACGTGGCCTTATATGTAATCAAATGTCGATGCCACTGTCCCAGACAGGGTCTTACACAAAATCAAATATGATGCCAACGTACTAGACGTGGTCTTACACGTAAATCATAAGTTGATGTCAACGTCCCAGACCTGGTCTTACATGATAACACATATCGGATCCTATGTCATGACATATGTATCCTAAGGTTTGTACGGGGCTTTTTGGACATCGGAACTTTTTCAATACTTTCTCGGATGTCTCATATTCAAAGCATAAAGCCATTCATCATTGTTAAATAACATATAAGCATAAATAAACCATTTCAAATACATTTATTTGTATATAGACTTACCTCGTATGGATTCGGATGACGGAATCGGCTACTCGACGACTTTTGACTTTCCCCGATCTAATTCTGTTTTCTTTATTTCTTGATCTACATAAATTCAAATTTAACTCTTTTATTTACCAAATCAATCCAAAAACACATATTTAGGGCATTTTACAAATTAACCTTCACATTTTTACATTTTTGCACTTTAGTCCCTAATCACAAAAATCACAAAATTTCTTTGCACATGCCTAGTCAAATTCTCATAGTGTTTATACAAGTCCATGTGTGTCATTTATTTCACATTTTAATCCCTCAATTTAAAAATCTTACAATTTAGCCCATTTTACTCAAATTCATCAAAAATTCAAAGACAATATATGTTAACCCAAAACATATCTTTCATATACTATCATCAAACTTCACAAAGCTCAGCTTATCAACAATGACATAACTCAAAATCATCAATAATTTAAAAAATTCAAACTCAAAACGTAGAAATTATCAAAAATGCATCAAAAACCATACCTTAATCATCAATTTGTTTGGCCAAAACCTAGAAAGTCTATTTTCTTTCTTTTTCTTTGAATTTTAGGCAAGATGAACATAAAATGGCCTAATTATTATATTTTGT